>NC_069506.1:246193546-246278652 GCF_027579735.1 Bombina bombina | reverse complement strand
TTGAATTGACAGTGTAGATTTGTCTAGTAGTTTGTGTCTGCTGGCAAATTTTCTATAAATTTTAGAGAATGTTTAGTTTAAATTGTGATGTATAAAGAATTCAGAGGCATTTTTGTTTGTAGAAAACGCTGTAAAACCTCACCAGAGGGCAGTGTTCAGCGAGTATCTTCTAGACCTAGAGTGGCATATTTAAAGTAGAATAAATTGGAAAAAATCCAAAGAACAGAAGCTCATGTTTGTTCATAACACCGTTAAAGGGAAAGTAAAGTCAAAATTAAACTTTCATGATTCAGATAGAGCATGTCATTTTAAACAACTTCTATTATCAAATTTGCTTTGTTCTCGTGGTGTCTTTTTTATTGAAGAGTAAAACTAGATAGGCTCATTAGAGCTCAGGAGTGTGCACGTGTCTAGTATTCTATGGCAGCAGTGTTTTGCAACATTATTTGTAGCTTTGTTATACAATGTTGCAAAACACTGCTGCCATAGCGTACTAAGGAAACATACACACGCCTGAGCCTCACTAGTTTAACTCTTTAATAAAGAATACAAAGAGAAAGAAGCAAATTTGATAACAAAAGTCATTTGGAAAGTCGTTTTAAAATTGCATGCTCTATCTGAATCATTAAAGTTTATTTTTGACTTTACTGTCCCTTTCAGATAGAAGTTTTCAAGCTTTTGTGTTGTAATTAACAAGTAATGAGGAGCTTAGAGCCTCATGATTTGAGCTACTCTGACAGGTTACATAATAAAATAAAATGTATTGTAATTCTTCAAAACGACGACTGCATTCTGGTGCTCTGTGGGGAAACTAGCAGAGACCGTCTTCTAGTGAGTGCACTTATTTATTCTGCTCAGCACTGGTAAGTTTGCTGTGCACAACTCTCAATATACTCTGTTCTTATTATTTATGGACACAAGCTTTTAATGTTACTTTTTTCCTCAGTTCTGTATAGAATCATTTTAATTCTGGATAATAAAATTAGTTGTGAAACCCCCTTGTAATTACAAAATAAATTAACAAAGCGAGAAAACTTTGTGCATAAACACTGTGCTGCAGTTTTTATTCCCCCCCCCCCCCCCGCACCACTACACAACATGTTTAAAGGTGCCCCTATGGTCTTACTGCTGGAGTAGCAAAGTTTGCCACAGGTTTTTTTTGTGTGTAGCATTATCTAATCGTTTATTCTGAGGCCCATTAGAGACACACTTGTAGCAGGATTCAGCTTGCGAACTCTACATTGTGCACTTCTAGTTACAATTCTCAGAATTAAGTTTAAAAAAGAGCAAAAATAAATAAGGAAAATATATTGTATTTTTTTATAATATATATTACAATCTCAATTTTTTTCATGTCTCTAACGCATAACTAAAAGCACTATACAACAGTTGTATTTACATACATAAGTAGACAAATGTGTGTCCTCAAAGTGCGTTTCAGCTGTGGTAGTTGCACCCCTAAACTAATTTAAGATTTGTTTTTGTTGCGCAGCACTCATATCTTTGTTTACTGGAATTTCTGTTTATATTGTAGCAAAGTAAAGGGGGCATTCTGTCTAAAGCTTGTGACTACATTCGTGAGCTTCGCCAGACAAACCAGCGTATGCAAGAAACCTACAAGGAGACAGAAAGATTACAGATGGACAATGAGCTGTTAAGACAACAGGTCAGTATGTTTCTGAGGGGTGAGACATTCACAAATGTTCTGTCTGTGAGATTTGTATGGCTGAAACCATTCAAGTAATATATAAGCTATGTTGTTAAAAATGCAACCGTTTTACTTGCTCTCAATGGTAGCGTGCTCCTGTGTCTGTAAAGCAAGAAACCTGCAGATTCTGCATCATCATTTAAAAAAAAAAAAAATAGTTTTACAGGGGGGCAGTGCACAAGTTTAGTTAGGGTTTTAAAAGGAGACCTATATACAGTCCATCATTTAAGTAGATGTATTTTCTCCAACATAGGTGTGTCCGGTCCACGGCGTCATCCTTACTTGTGGGATATTCTCTTCCCCAACAGGAAATGGCAAAGAGCCCAGCAAAGCTGGTCACATGATCCCTCCTAGGCTCCGCCTACCCCAGTCATTCTCTTTGCCGTTGTACAGGCAACATCTCCACGGAGATGGCTTAGAGTTTTTTAGTGTTTAACTGTAGTTTTTATTATTCAATCAAGAGTTTGTTATTTTGAAATAGTGCTGGTATGTACTATTTACTCAGAAACAGAAAAGAGATGAAGATTTCTGTTTGTATGAGGAAAATGATTTTAGCAACCGTAACTAAAATCCATGGCTGTTCCACACAGGACTGTTGAGAGCAATTAACTTCAGTTGGGGGAACAGTGTGCAGTCTCTTGCTGCTTGAGGTATGACACATTCTAACAAGACGATGTAATGCTGGAAGCTGTCATTTTCCCTATGGGATCCGGTAAGCCATGTTTATTACGATTGTAAATAAGGGCTTCACAAGGGCTTATTAAGACTGTAGACTTTTTCTGGGCTAAATCGATTCATTATTAACACATATTTAGCCTTGAGGAATCATTTTATCTGGGTATTTTGATATAATAATATCGGCAGGCACTGTATTAGACACCTTATTCCTTAGGGGCTTTCCCAAAGCATAAGCAGAGCCTCATTTTCGCGCCGGTGTGGCGCACTTGTTTTTGAGAGGCATGGCATGCAGTCGCATGTGAGAGGAGCTCTGATACTTAGAAAAGACTTTCTGAAGGCGTCATTTGGTATCGTATTCCCCTTTGGGCTTGGTTGGGTCTCAGCAAAGCAGATACCAGGGACTGTAAAGGGGTTAAAGTTTAAAACGGCTCCGGTTCCGTTATTTTAAGGGTTAAAGCTTCCAAATTTGGTGTGCAATACTTTTAAGGCTTTAAGACACTGTGGTGAAAATTTGGTGAATTTTGAACAATTCCTTCATGTTTTTTCGCAATTGCAGTAATAAAGTGTGTTCAGTTTAAAATTTAAAGTGACAGTAACGGTTTTATTTTAAAACGTTTTTGTACTTTGTTATCAAGTTTATGCCTGTTTAACATGTCTGAACTACCAGATAGACTGTGTTCTGAATGTGGGGAAGCCAGAATTCCTATTCATTTAAATAAATGTGATTTATGTGATAATGACAATGATGCCCAAGATGATTCCTCAAGTGAGGGGAGTAAGCATGGTACTGCATCATTCCCTCCTTCGTCTACACGAGTCTTGCCCACTCAGGAGGCCCCTAGTACATCTAGCGCGCCAATACTCCTTACTATGCAACAATTAACGGCTGTAATGGATAATTCTGTCAAAAACATTTTAGCCAAAATGAACACTTGTCAGCGTAAGCGCGGCTGCTCTGTTTTAGATACTGAAGAGCATGACGACGCTGATATTAATATTTCTGAAGGGCCCCTAACCCAGTCTGATGGGGCCAGGGAGGTTTTGTCTGAGGGAGAAATTACTGATTCAGGGAACATTTCTCAACAGGCTGAACCTGATGTGATTGCATTTAAATTTAAGTTGGAACATCTCCGCATTCTGCTTAAGGAGGTATTATCCACTCTGGATGATTGTGACAAGTTGGTCATCCCAGAGAAACTATGTAAAATGGACAAGTTCCTAGAGGTGCCGGGGCTCCCAGAAGCTTTTCCTATACCCAAGCGGGTGGCGGACATTGTTAATAAAGAATGGGAAAGGCCCGGTATTCCTTTCGTCCCTCCCCCCATATTTAAAAAATTGTTTCCTATGGTCGACCCCAGAAAGGACTTATGGCAGACAGTCCCCAAGGTCGAGGGAGCGGTTTCCACTTTAAACAAACGCACCACTATACCCATAGGGATAGTTGTGCTTTCAAAGATCCTATGGATAAAAAATTAGAAGGTTTGCTTAAAAAGATGTTTGTTCAGCAGGGTTACCTTCTACAACCAATTTCATGCATTGTCCCTGTCGCTACAGCCGCATGTTTCTGGTTCGATGAGCTGATAAAGGCGGTCGATAGTGATTCTCCTCCTTATGAGGAGATTATGGACAGAATCAATGCTCTCAAATTGGCTAATTCTTTCACCCTAGACGCCACTTTGCAATTGGCTAGGTTAGCGGCTAAGAATTCTGGGTTTGCTATTGTGGCGCGCAGAGCGCTTTGGTTGAAATCTTGGTCGGCTGATGCGTCTTCCAAGAACAAGCTACTTAACATTCCTTTCAAGGGGAAAACGCTGTTTGGCCCTGACTTGAAAGAGATTATCTCTGATATCACTGGGGGTAAGGGCCACGCCCTTCCTCAGGATCGGCCTTTCAAGGCAAAAAATAAACCTAATTTTCGTCCCTTTCGTAGAAACGGACCAGCCCAAGGTGCTACGTCCTCTAAGCAAGAGGGTAATACTTCTCAAGCCAAGCCAGCTTGGAGACCAATGCAAGGCTGGAACAAGGGAAAGCAGGCCAAGAAACCTGCCACTGCTACCAAGACTGCATGAAATGTTGGCCCCCGATCCGGGACCGGATCTGGTGGGGGGCAGACTCTCTCTCTTCGCTCAGGCTTGGGCAAGAGATGTTCTGGATCCTTGGGCGCTAGAAATAGTCTCCCAAGGTTATCTTCTGGAATTCAAGGGACTTCCCCCAAGGGGGAGGTTCCACAGGTCTCAGTTGTCTTCAGACCACATAAAAAGACAGGCATTCTTACATTGTGTAGAAGACCTGTTAAAAATGGGAGTGATTCATCCTGTTCCATTAAGAGAACAAGGGATGGGGTTCTACTCCAATCTGTTCATAGTTCCCAAAAAAGAGGGAACGTTCAGACCAATCTTAGATCTCAAGATCTTAAACAAGTTTCTCAAGGTTCCATCGTTCAAGATGGAAACCATTCGAACTATTCTTCCTTCCATCCAGGAAGGTCAATTCATGACCACGGTGGATTTAAAGGATGCGTATCTACATATTCCTATCCACAAGGAACATCATCGGTTCCTAAGGTTCGCATTCCTGGACAAACATTACCAGTTCGTGGCGCTTCCTTTCGGATTAGCCACTGCTCCAAGGATTTTCACAAAGGTACTAGGGTCCCTTCTAGCTGTGCTAAGACCAAGGGGCATTGCTGTAGTACCTTACTTGGACGACATTCTGATTCAAGCGTCGTCCCTTCCTCAAGCAAAGGCTCACACGGACATCGTCCTGGCCTTTCTCAGATCTCACGGATGGAAAGTGAACGTGGAAAAGAGTTCTCTATCCCCGTCAACAAGGGTTCCCTTCTTGGGAACAATAATAGACTCCTTAGAAATGAGGATTTTTCTAACAGAGGCCAGAAAAACAAAACTTCTAGACTCTTGTCGGATACTTCATTCCGTTCCTCTTCCTTCCATAGCTCAGTGCATGGAAGTGATCGGGTTGATGGTAGCGGCGATGGACATAGTTCCTTTTGCGCGCATTCATCTAAGACCATTACAACTGTGCATGCTCAGTCAGTGGAATGGGGACTATACAGACTTGTCTCCGAAGATACAAGTAAATCAGAGGACCAGAGACTCACTCCGTTGGTGGCTGTCCCTGGACAACCTGTCACAAGGGATGACATTCCGCAGACCAGAGTGGGTCATTGTCACGACCGACGCCAGTCTGATGGGCTGGGGCGCAGTCTGGGGATCCCTGAAAGCTCAGGGTCTTTGGTCTCGGGAAGAATCTCTTCTACCGATAAATATTCTGGAACTGAGAGCGATATTCAATGCTCTCAAGGCTTGGCCTCAGCTAGCGAGGGCCAAGTTCATACGGTTTCAATCAGACAACATGACAACTGTTGCGTACATCAACCATCAGGGGGGAACAAGGAGTTCCCTAGCGATGGAAGAAGTGACCAAAATCATTCTATGGGCGGAGTCTCACTCCTGCCACCTGTCTGCTATCCACATCCCAGGAGTGGAAAATTGGGAAGCGGATTTTCTGAGTCGTCAGACATTGCATCCGGGGGAGTGGGAACTCCATCCGGAAATCTTGGCCCAAGTCACTCAGCTGTGGGGCATTCCAGACATGGATCTGATGGCCTCTCGTCAGAACTTCAAAGTTCCTTGCTACGGGTCCAGATCCAGGGATCCCAAGGCGGCTCTAGTGGATGCACTAGTAGCACCTTGGACCTTCAAACTAGCTTATGTGTTCCCGCCGTTTCCTCTCATCCCCAGGCTGGTAGCCAGGATCAATCAGGAGAGGGCGTCGGTGATCTTGATAGCTCCTGCGTGGCCACGCAGGACTTGGTATGCAGATCTGGTGAATATGTCATCGGCTCCACCTTGGAAGCTACCTTTGAGACGAGACCTTCTTGTTCAGGGTCCGTTCGAACATCCGAATCTGGTTTCACTCCAGCTGACTGCTTGGAGATTGAACGCTTGATTTTATCGAAGCGAGGGTTCTCAGATTCTGTTATCGATACTCTTGTTCAGGCCAGAAAGCCTGTAACTAGAAAGATTTACCACAAAATTTGGAAAAAATATATCTGTTGGTGTGAATCTAAAGGATTCCCTTGGGACAAGGTTAAGATTCCTAGGATTCTATCCTTCCTTCAAGAAGGATTGGAAAAAGGATTATCTGCAAGTTCCCTGAAGGGACAGATTTCTGCCTTGTCGGTGTTACTTCACAAAAAACTGGCTGCTGTGCCAGATGTTCAAGCCTTTGTTCAGGCTCTGGTTAGAATTAAGCCTGTTTACAAACCTTTGACTCCTCCTTGGAGTCTCAATTTAGTTCTTTCAGTTCTTCAGGGGGTTCCGTTTGAACCCTTGCATTCCGTTGATATTAAGTTATTATCTTGGAAAGTTTTGTTTTTAGTTGCAATTTCTTCTGCCAGAAGAGTTTCAGAATTATCTGCTCTGCAGTGTTCTCCTCCTTATCTGGTGTTCCATGCAGATAAGGTGGTTTTACGTACTAAACCTGGTTTTCTTCCAAAAGTTGTTTCTAACAAAAACATTAACCAGGAGATTATCGTACCTTCTCTGTGTCCGAAACCAGTTTCAAAGAAGGAACGTTTGTTGCACAATTTGGATGTTGTTCGCGCTCTAAAATTCTATTTAGATGCTACAAAGGATTTTAGACAAACATCTTCCTTGTTTGTTGTTTATTCCGGTAAAAGGAGAGGTCAAAAAGCAACTTCTACCTCTCTCTCTTTTTGGATTAAAAGCATCATCAGATTGGCTTACGAGACTGCCGGACGGCAGCCTCCCGAAAGAATCACAGCTCATTCCACTAGGGCTGTGGCTTCCACATGGGCCTTCAAGAACGAGGCTTCTGTTGATCAGATATGTAGGGCAGCGACTTGGTCTTCACTGCACACTTTTACCAAATTTTACAAGTTTGATACTTTTGCTTCTTCTGAGGCTATTTTTGGGAGAAAGGTTTTGCAAGCCGTGGTGCCTTCCATTTAGGTGACCTGATTTGCTCCCTCCCTTCATCCGTGTCCTAAAGCTTTGGTATTGGTTCCCACAAGTAAGGATGACGCCGTGGACCGGACACACCTATGTTGGAGAAAACAGAATTTATGTTTACCTGATAAATTACTTTCTCCAACGGTGTGTCCGGTCCACGGCCCGCCCTGGTTTTTTAATCAGGTCTGATAATTTATTTTCTTTAACTACAGTCACCACGGTACCATATGGTTTCTCCTATGCAAATATTCCTCCTTAACGTCGGTCGAATGACTGGGGTAGGCGGAGCCTAGGAGGGATCATGTGACCAGCTTTGCTGGGCTCTTTGCCATTTCCTGTTGGGGAAGAGAATATCCCACAAGTAAGGATGACGCCGTGGACCGGACACACCGTTGGAGAAAGTAATTTATCAGGTAAACATAAATTCTGTTATTTAATAATAACATAGTTCAGTCCATTTTAGTAGATGTATTATTTAATAATAGCATAGTTTACTATAACTTTAAGTGCACAAGAACTACCTTCACCAAATTCATTGCAATGACTAAATTTTTGGCCAATCTAAGTAATCCCATGGCTATGTCTGTCTGTAATAACCAGTAAAGCATCTTTTTAATTTCACAAAAGTGCCTTAATTGTGTCAGCATCATATTTATTATGGAGGAAATTTTGGTCTTTCTTTTGTAAAATACAAAGTTTTGAAAATTTTCTTTTTAAGGTGGAAACCTATAATTATTAGAATAGTGTCAATCAGTTACCTGTCCTCAGGACTCCCCAACATGCCAGGTTTTCAGGATTACCTTGGGTGAGAGCAGGTTAAGTAACCATGTTTACTAATCAGCTGATTGTTTCACCTGTGCCCCAGTTCAGATATTCTAAAAATGTTGATGAAAGTTTTTAATTTTGACTTTCCTATCACTTTTAATCTGAATATATAACTTGATTTTTAAGGTTTTACTAGCAAAATGAATGTTCTTAATGACAGTTCTCTGCTTTTTTTTTTTGTTTGTTTAATGTAGAGTGAGCTTTAAAAGGGACATTGTAGTGCAAAATGACATGCTCCAATATGTGGAACACTGTTTAGCCATTGCAAAGGGGTAAAACACATAGGTAAAGTCATACTTGTGAGCCTCCAGCACTGCTGTTCCCAAGCTTAACTCAACCAGTGATTGAGAGGGATGTGTGACTGCCACTGCCGTTTTGGCTCCTGGCTGTTTCCTTCTCAGACCAGCAGTTTTCTGCAGCTTCTATGCAGGACTTTGTCTAACCCCTTTACTGTGAGCTAAACATATAGCACCACTGCAAGTAGTAAAAAAATTACATGCTCTAATAAATTAGTCCTTATTGACATTACAATATCCCTTTAAACATTGCCATTTTTATATTGATGTGGATTTCTTTCTAATGACACAGTGAGTCCACAGATCATCAATTACTGTTGGGAATATCACTCCTGGTCAGCAGGAAGAGGCAAAGAGCATCACAGCAAAGATGTTAAGTATCACTTCCCTACCCATAAACCCCATTCATTCTCTTTGCCTCTCGAGATGAAATGTTTGGTGTCTAAAGAAAATTGATTTATTTCACTTCAATCAAGATTTTTTTATTTTGAAAGTCAGAGTAGAATTGCTCTGATCTTTTCCTCTCAAGATGGGTCTAGCCGTACTCCACGTTAGTCTCTTCAGTAGGGCAGTGGTGGCTTTTAAGCAGTTAGGAACTTGTAAAGTGTGCTTTGCTGCGTTTTCCTAACAAGTTGCTGCCCTGGTATAGAAACCCTGAGTAGGTTTACTCTTTCTTTTTTTCCACAGATCTCTGTGAGGAGTGGCATCCTCTCATACTTGGTGAGGTCGTCCGACAGCCGGAGGACTGAAATGCAGGTAAGTGCCTTTTGCCTTCTATCTAGGGGAGAGACTGCACTTTTAAATTGTGTCCTTATGGTGAAGGGGTTTGGGCTTCTGTAATGTTTAGTAGTAGGACATTTCTACTATGGCTAAGAGAACTATGTTCCCCAGAGGGGATAACTGTTACTTTCAGGATAATTTGACTAAGCTGTAGACTTCCGTAGAAGTTGTATTACTACTGTTGCAAGTGAGACATCTTAGGGTGCAACGCCTTGTCTGATTCCAATTTGATGGAACTCCTTTGGAAGAGGTCTAGAACAGAATTGAGACTTATGCTAACCAATTCGTTATTTCTGTTGCTTGCTTGCTAGTTTTAGTCAGGAGCCAAGTTATCTGGCTGCCCAGTGCCAGCTGCAGTGTGTTGTGCCTATATTCTTGATCAGTGGTTTTTTTATTCTGAGTTTCTGACGCTTCCTTTCAAGGGTAAGTCCCCTGTTAGGTCCTGATCAGACTGGAATAGTCTGGTATGGGAAGGGTCCTTTCTAAGAGTCCTTTGGCGGGTGTAGTAGCCTGATGGTTAGCTTAACTGCCTAGCAAGTGGAAGGTTTGCAGTTTGAAACCAGCTGCAGTTATTTTGTATTATCCAAGTTCAAGACTCAATATGAGTATAACAGTACACCTTTCTCAAGGCTGACCTCTGGGCGGCTTTCGCCTTAAGCTACAAGCATAGATAAAAGGACCTAAAGGAGTTTGCCCCCTTCCGACCAGGTGGGGGGCTGAATCTCTTGGTCTTCACACATGGATGTGAAATGCTCTAGACAGACAGACATAGTATCTCAGGGTTCACACATAGAATCATTCCTTCCTCCCTGAAGCAGGTTCCTTCTCTCCTTTTTATTTGCAAGCCAGATAATAGTGAGGCATTTTTGAAGCTCGTTTGGGCGCTCTCTTCCTTTCTGGTTCCCGAAAAACTAAGAATTTTCTATGGTAGACCTAAAGTGTCTCCTTAAGTTTCTCAGGTACCGTCCTTTAGAATGGTAACCAGTGGTTCTATTCTTCTTTGGCCCTAGAGGGTCAGTTCTTGGTTCCTGAGTTTTGACTTTCTGTCAAACACTTTCAGTTTGTGGCTTTTCCATTTGGCCTTGCCACAGCTCCCAGTGGAAGCTATCCTGGCAGTGATCAGATCGGGAATTGCTGTGGTGTCTTCCCGGACATCAGAAGATGAGTGCCCTTGTTCCTTCCTATAATAACCGTTTTTTTTTTTTTTTAAGACACGAATCCACAGATCATGTTAATTACTGATGGGATATTCACCTCCTGGTCAGCAGGAGGAGGCAAAGAGCACCACAGCAGAGCGGTTAAATAGCTCCTCCCTTCCCTCCCACCCCAGTCATTCTCTTTGCCTACGTTAGTGATAGGATGTGGTAAAGTGAGGTGTTAGAAAAGATTCTTCAGTCAAGAGTTTATTATTTTTAAAGTAGTGCAAGATTGTGCTGCTTTGTCCTGGGGCGTAGCCGTAGTCCATATCAGTCTCTTCAGTAGGGCATTTGGTGGCTTTAGAGCAATGGGAACTTGTGGGACATAATTCTCACTGCGCCTCCCATATTATTGCTTCCCTAACCATGAAAACCTGAGGAATTTATAGTCAGGAATTTATTTTTCTTCACAGGTCAATGTGTGGGATAGGACCCCTCAAACCTGGTGAACTGCCTTCGCTGTCAGGCAGACATATGAGGTAAGTGCTTGATTTTTTTCCTGGGACTTGAGGAAAAGGAGCACTTCTAAGTATACACATATGGGGCTTATTGTTGCAGGGCAAACATAGGCACCTTGGGACACATTCTACTCTCAGAATCTGAGAAAACAAGACAGCATGTACTGGGGTTGGGAGACGAGCTTTATGGCGTTATTTCTTACTATTTTACGCCCGGCAAGGCTACTATTAGTTTAGCCACGCCCACGATGGTCGGGTCTTCCGGTTTTGGCGCGCTCACTATCTAAACTGCGTCTCTATCTGGAGGTCACACCGGATGCACACCGGATAGTTGTTCTGCTTGGAAGCGCTTGTTTTTACATAAGGAACAAGAGTTTCTGAGTTAGGAAGGTTGCTGCATCGTTTGCTGCTCTAATGGATTGTTTGCTGGAAGAGAGAGACTCCGGTCTGGCAGTAAGGTAGGCGCCCCAGCAGAGCTGCTGAGGTGTAGGGGTGCAGTTTTTCTTTTTTTTATGGTTTTTGCCTTAAAATATGCTTTAAACTCGTTTTTAGCACTCGCAGTAAAAAAGTTTATTTTTAAAATTTAAAGGCGCAGTAAAATTTTTTACATTTAAACTTTTTTTTTAAAAAAATTTACGCCTAGATTACGAGTTTTGCGGTAACAGGGGTGCGGTGCTAACAAGCCTTTTTTTTAACGCTACCTTAAGACACCGCTGGTATTACAGGTTTCTTCTGTTATGTGTGATCAGTCCACGGGTCATCATTACTTCTGGGATATTATCTGCTCCCCTACAGGAAGTGCAAGAGGATTCACCCAGCAGAGTTGCTATATAGCTCCTCCCCTCTACGTCACCTCCAGTCATTCTCTTGCACCCAAAGACTAGATAGGAGGTGTGAGAGGACTATGGTGATTATACTTAGTTTATTATAACTTCAATCAAAAGTTTGTTATTTTACAATAGCACCGGAGCGTGTTATTACTTCTCTGGCAGAGTTTGAAGAAGAATCTACCAGAGTTTTTCTTATGATTTTAACCGGAGTAGTTAAGATCATATTGCTGTTTCTCGGCCATCTGAGGGAGGTAAAAGCTTCAGATCAGGGGACAGCGGGCAGTTGAATCTGCATTGAGGTATGTAGCAGTTTTTATTTTCTGAATGGAATTGATGAGAAAATCCTGCCATACCGTTATAATGACATGTATGTATACTCTACACTTCAGTATTCTGGGGATGGTATTTCACCGGAATTACTCTGTAAAAGTACATTAAACCTTTTGATAGGTATTTAATTCATGTTAAACGTTTTTGCTGGAATGTAGAATCGTTTGCATTTCTGAGGTACTGAGTGAATAAATATTTGGGCATTATTTTTCCACTTGGCAGTTTGCTTGTTTTGATTATGACAGTTTCGTTTCTCTCTCACTGCTGTGTGTGAGGGGGAGGGGCCGTTTTTGGCGCTCTTTGCTACGCATCAAAAATTTCCAGTCAGTTACTCTTGTATTTTCTGCATGATCCGGTTCATCTCTAACAGAACTCAGGGGTCTTCAAACTTCTTTTGAAGGGAGGTAGATTCTCTCAGCAGAGCTGTGAGACTTATGTAGTGACTGTGTTTTAAAACGTTGCTCTGTGATTTTTATGTTTAAAATTTAATTAGTGTTACTTTACTAATGGGAACAAACCTTTGCTAACAAGTTGTGTTGTTTTTAAAGAGTGATGCTATAACTGTTTTTCAGTTCATTATTTCAACTGTCATTTAATCGTTTAGTGCTTCTTTGAGGCACAGTACGTTTTTGTTAAATAAGATTGTAACCAAGTTGCATGTTTATTGCTAGTGTGTTAAACATGTCTGATTCAGAGGAAGATACCTGTGTCATTTGTTCCAATGCCAAGGTGGAGCCCAATAGAAATTTATGTACTAACTGTATTGATGCTACTTTAAATAAAAGCCAATCTGTACAAATTGAACAAATTTCACCAAACAGCGAGGGGAGAGTTATGCCGTCTAACTCGCCTCACGTGTCAGTACCTGCGTCTCCCGCCCGGGAGGTGCGTGATATTATGGCGCCTAGTACATCTGGGCAGCCATTACAGATAACATTACAAGATATGGCTACTGTTATGACTGAAGTTTTGGCTAAGTTACCAGAACTAAGAGGCAAGCGTGATCACTCTGGGGTGAGAACAGAGTGCGCTGATAATCCTAGGGCCATGTCTGATACTGCGTCACAGCTTGCAGAGCATGAGGACGGAGAGCTTCATTCTGTAGGGTGACGGTTCTGATCCAAGCAGATTGGATTCAGATATTTCAAATTTTAAATTTAAATTGGAAAACCTCCGTGTATTACTAGGGGAGGTCTTAGCGGCTCTTAACGATTGTAACACTGTTGCAATACCAGAGAAAATGTGTAGGTTGGATAAATACTTTGCGGTACCGGCGAGTACTGACGTTTTTCCTATACCTAAGAGATTAACTGAAATTGTTACTAAGGAGTGGGATAGACCCGGTGTGCCGTTCTCACCCCCTCCTATATTTAGAAAGATGTTTCCAATAGACGCCACCACACGGGACTTATGGCAAACGGTCCCTAAGGTGGAGGGAGCAGTTTCTACTTTAGCTAAGCGCACCACTATCCCGGTGGAGGATAGCTGTGCTTTTTCAGATCCTATGGATAAAAAATTAGAGGGTTACCTTAAGAAAATGTTTGTTCAACAAGGTTTTATATTGCAACCCCTTGCATGCATCGCGCCGATTACGGCTGCGGCAGCATTTTGGATTGAGTCTCTGGAAGAGAACCTTAGTTCCGCTACGCTGGACGACATTACGGACAGGCTTAGAGTCCTTAAACTAGCTAATTCATTCATTTCGGAGGCCGTAGTACATTTAACCAAACTTACGGCTAAGAATTCAGGATTCGCCATTCAGGCACGTAGGGCGCTGTGGCTAAAATCCTGGTCGGCTGATGTAACTTCTAAGTCCAAATTACTTAATATACCTTTCAAGGGGCAAACTTTATTTGGGCCCGGTTTGAAAGAAATTATCGCTGACATTACAGGAGGTAAGGGCCACGCTCTACCTCAAGACAAAGCCAAAGCTAAGGCTAGACAGTCTAATTTTCGTCCCTTTCGGAATTTCAAAGCAGGTGCAGCATCAACTTCCACTGCACCAAAACAGGAAGGAGCTGTTGCTCGTTACAGACAAGGCTGGAAACCTAACCAGTCCTGGAATAAGGGCAAGCAGGCCAGAAAACCTGCTGCTGCCCCTAAGACAGCATGAACCGAGGGCCCCCGATCCGGGACCGGATCTAGTGGGGGGCAGACTCTCTCTCTTCGCCCAGGCTTGGGCAAGAGATGTCCAGGATCCCTGGGCGCTAGAGATCATATCTCAGGGATACCTTCTAGACTTCAAATTATCTCCCCCAAGAGGGAGATTTCATCTGTCAAGGTTGTCAACAAACCAAATAAAGAAAGACGCGTTTCTACGCTGTGTACAAGATCTATTATTAATGGGAGTGATCCATCCGGTTCCGCGGTCGGAACAAGGACAAGGGTTTTACTCAAACCTGTTTGTGGTTCCCAAAAAAGAGGGAACTTTCAGGCCAATCTTGGATTTAAAGATCCTAAACAAATTCCTAAGAGTTCCATCGTTCAAAATGGAAACTATTCGGACAATCTTACCCATGATCCAAAAGGGTCAGTACATGACCACAGTGGATTTAAAGGATGCTTACCTTCACATACCGATTCACAAAGATCATTACCGGTATCTAAGGTTTGCCTTCTTAGACAGGCATTACCAGTTTGTAGCCCTTCCATTCGGATTGGCTACGGCTCCAAGAATCTTCACAAAGGTTCTGGGTGCCCTTCTAGCGGTTCTGAGACCGCGAGGAATTTCGGTAGCTCCGTACCTAGACGACATTCTGATACAAGCTTCAAGCTTTCAAACTGCCAAGTCTCATACAGAGTTAGTTCTGGCATTTCTAAGGTCGCATGGATGGAAAGTGAACGAAAAGAAGAGTTCTCTCTTGCCTCTCACAAGAGTTCCATTCTTGGGGACTCTTATAGATTCTGTAGAAATGAAGATTTATCTGACAGAAGACAGATTAACAAAGCTTCTAAATGCATGCCGTGTCCTTCATTCCATTCAACTCCCGTCAGTAGCTCAATGCATGGAGGTGATCGGCTTAATGGTAGCAGCAATGGACATAGTACCCTTTGCACGCCTACATCTCAGACCGCTGCAATTGTGCATGCTGAGTCAGTGGAATGGGGATTACTCAGATTTGTCCCCCACTCTGAATCTGGATCAAGAGACCAGAAACTCTCTTCTATGGTGGCTTTCTCGGCCACATCTGTCCAAGGGGATGCCGTTCAGCAGGCCGGACTGGACAATTGTAACAACAGACGCCAGCCTTCTAGGTTGGGGCGCTGTCTGGAATTCTCTGAAGGCTCAGGGACAATGGAGTCAGGAGGAAAGTCTCCTGCCAATAAACATTCTGGAATTGAGAGCAGTTCTCAATGCCCTTCTAGCTTGGCCCCAGTTAAAGACTCGGGGGTTCATCAGGTTTCAGTCGGACAACATCACGACTGTAGCTTACATCAACCATCAGGGAGGGACAAGAAGCTCCCTAGCAATGATAGAAGTATCAAAGATAATTCGCTGGGCAGAGTCTCACTCTTGCCACCTGTCAGCAATCCACATCCCGGGAGTGGAGAACTGGGAGGCGGATTTCTTGAGTCGCCAGACTCTTCATCCGGGGGAGTGGGAACTTCATCCGGAGGTCTTTGCCCAAATACTTCGACGTTGGGGCAAACCAGAGATAGATCTCATGGCGTCTCGCCAGAACGCCAAACTTCCTCGCTACGGATCCAGATCCAGGGATCCGGGAGCGGTTCTGATAGATGCTTTGACAGCACCTTGGAACTTCAGGATGGCTTATGTGTTTCCACCCTTCCCGCTGCTTCCTCGATTGATTGCCAAGATCAAACAGGAGAGAGCATCAGTGATTCTAATAGCGCCTGCATGGCCGCGCAGGACTTGGTATGCAGATCTAGTGGACATGTCATCCTGTCCGCCTTGGTCTCTACCTCTAAGACAGGACCTTCTGATTCAGGGTCCATTCAAACATCAAAGTCTAACTTCTCTGAAGCTGACTGCTTGGAAATTGAACGCTTGATTTTATCAAAACGTGGTTTTTCTGAGTCGGTTATTGATACCCTGATACAGGCTAGGAAGCCTGTTACCAGAAAGATTTACCATAAAATATGGCGTAAATACCTATACTGGTGTGAATCCAAAGATTACTCCTGGAGTAAGGTTAGGATTCCTAGGATATTGTCTTTTCTACAAGAAGGTTTAGAAAAGGGTTTATCGGCTAGCTCATTAAAGGGACAGATCTCAGCTCTGTCCATCTTGTTACACAGGCGTCTGTCAGAAAATTCAGACATCCAGGCCTTTTGTCAGGCTTTAGCTAGGATCAAGCCTGTGTTTAAAACTGTTGCTCCGCCATGGAGTTTAAACTTAGTTCTTAACGTTTTACAGGGTGTTCCGTTTGAACCCCTTCATTCCATTGATATAAAATTGTTATCTTGGAAAGTTCTATTTTTAATGGCTATTTCCTCGGCTCGAAGAGTCTCTGAGTTATCAGCCCTACATTGTGATTCTCCTTATCTGATCTTTCACTCAGACAAGGTAGTTCTGCGTACTAAACCTGGTTTCTTACCTAAGGTTGTCTCTAACAGGAATATCAATCAAGAGATTGTTGTTCCATCCTTGTGTCCAAATCCTTCTTCAAAGAAGGAACGTCTTCTACACAATCTGGATGTAGTTCGTGCCCTCAAGTTCTACTTGCAGGCAACTAAAGATCTTCGCCAAACTTCTTCCCTGTTTGTCGTTTATTCTGGACAGAGGAGAGGTCAAAAAGCTTCTGCTACCTCTCTCTCTTTTTGGCTTCGTAGCATAATACGTTTAGCCTATGAGACTGCTGGACAGCAGCCTCCTGAAAGAATTACAGCTCATTCCACTAGAGCTGTGGCTTCCACTTGGGCCTTTAAGAATGAGGCCTCTGTTGAACAGATTTGCAAGGCTGCAACTTGGTCTTCGCTTCATACTTTTTCCAAATTTTACAAATTTGACACTTTTGCTTCTTCGGAGGCTATTTTTGGGAGAAAGGTTCTTCAGGCAGTGGTTCCTTCTGTATAATGAGCCTGCCTATCCCTCCCGTCATCCGTGTACTTTTGCTTTGGTATTGGTATCCCAGAAGTAATGATGACCCGTGGACTGATCACACATAACAGAAGAAAACATAATTTATGCTTACCTGATAAATTCCTTTCTTCTGTTGTGTGATCAGTCCACGGCCCGCCCTGTTTTTTAAGGCAGGTAAATATTTTTTAAATTATAATTCAGTCACCACTACACCCTTGGCTTCTCCTTTCTCGTTGGTCTTTGGTCGAATGACTGGAGGTGACGTAGAGGGGAGGAGCTATATAGCAACTCTGCTGGGTGAATCCTCTTGCACTTCCTGTAGGGGAGCAGATAATATCCCAGAAGTAATGATGACCCGTGGACTGATCACACAACAGAAGAAAGGAATTTATCAGGTAAGCATAAATTATGTTTTTTTTCAACCCGGCGTTAGCCACAAAAAAGTGAGCGTAGAGCAGAATTTAGCTCCACATCTCACCTCAATACCAGCGCTGCTTACGGTAGCGGTAAGCTGGCTAAACGTTATCGTGCACAATTTCCCCATAGGAAACAATGGGGCTGAGCCAGCTGGAAAAAAACTAACACCTGCAAAAAAGCAGCGTTCAGCTCCTAACGCAGCCCCATTGTTTCCTATGGGGAAAGGAATTTTATGTCTACACCTAACACCCTAACATGAACCCCTAGTCTAAACACCCCTAATCTTACACTTATTAACCCCTAATCTGCCACCCCCGACATCGTCGCCACCTGCATTATAATTAACCCCTACTCTGCCGCTCCGTACACCGCTGCCACCACCTACATTATACTTATGAACCCCTAATCTGCTGCTCCCAACATCGCCGAACCCTACATTATATTTATTAACCCCTAATCTGCCCCCCCAACGCCGCCGCAACCTAACTACATTTATTAACCCCTAATCTGCCGCCGCCACTATAATAGTTATTAGCCCCTAAACCTAAGTCTAACCCTAACACCCCCCTAACTTAAATATAATTTAAATAAATCTAAATAAAATAACTACAATTAAATAAATCCTATTTTAAAACTAAATACTTGCCTATAAAATAAACCATAAGATAGCTACAATATAATTAATAATTACATTGTAGCTATTTTAGGATTTATTTTTATTTTACAGGCAAGTTTGTATTTATTTTAACTAGGTAGAATAGTTATTAAATAGTTATTAACTATTTAATAACTACCTAAAATAAATATAAAAATACCTGTAAAATAAAACCTAACATAAGTTACAATTACACCTAACACTACACTATAATTAAATTAATTACCTAAACTACCTACAATAAAATACAATTAAATTAAATAAACTACGAAAAAAAACAAACACTAAATTGCAGAAAATAAAAAAATAATTACAAAAGTTTTAAACTAATTACACCTACTCTAATCCCCTTAATAAAATAAAAAGCCCCCCAAAATAAAAAAATTCCCTACCCTATACTAAATTACAAATAGCCCTTAAAGGGACAGTCTAGTATAAATTAAACTTTCAATATTCATATAGGACTTTTAATTTTAATCAACTTTCCAATTTACGTTTATCGCCAAATTTGCTTTTTTCTCTTGGTATTCTTAGTTTAAACTAGACCTAGGTAGGCTCATATGCTAATTTCTAAGCCTTTGAGGCTGCCTCTTATCACATGCTTTTTAAATCTCTTTTCAACACAAAGTACACGTGGGCCATATAGATAACACTGTGTTCAGGCACAGGGGGTTATTTAAGATTTAGCACAACACAATGCTAAATGAAAGACAATAGATAATAAACAGTCACAGCCATATGATCAGGGGGCTGGAAGAAGGTTCCTAGATACAAGGTAATCACAGAGGTAAAAAGTGTATTAATATAACAGTGTTGGTTATGCAAAACTGGGGAATGGGTAATAAAGGGATCATCTATCTTTTAAAACAATAACAATTCTATGGTAGACTGTCCCTTTAAAAGGGCCTTTTGCGGGGCATTGCCCCAAAGTAATCAGCTCTTTTACCTGTAAAGAAAAATACAATACCCCCCCAACATTAAAACCCACCACCCACACACCCAACCCTACTCTAAAACCCACCCAATCCCCCCTTAATAAAACCTAACACTACTCCCTTGAAGATCACCTTACCTTGAGCAGTCTTCACCCAGCCGGGCACAAGTGAACCTCCAGAGGGGCAGAAGTCTTCATCCGATCCGGCCAGAAGAGGACATCCAGACCGGCAGAAGTCTTCATCCAGGCTGCATCTTCTATCTTCTTCCATCCGAAGCGGGTCCATCTTGAAGACATCCGACGCGGAGCATCCTCTTCCATCCGACGGCGACTGAAGAATAAAGGTTCCTTTAAGTGACGTCATCCAAGATGGCGTCCCTTCAATTCCGATTGGCTGATAGAATCCTATCAGCCAATCGGAATTAAGGTAGGAAAATTCCTATTGGCTGATGCAATCAGCCAATAGAATTGAGCTTGCATTCTATTCTGATTGGAACAGCCAATAGAATGCGAGCTCAATCCTATTGGCTGATTGGATCAGCCAATAGGATTGAACTTCAATCCTATTGGCTGATTGCATCAGCCAATAGGATTTTTCCTACCTTAATTCAGATTGGCTAATATGATTCTATTAGCCAATCGGAATTGAAGGGACGTCATCTTGGATGACGTCACTTAAAGGAACCTTCATTCTTCAGTCGCCGTTGGGTGGAAGAGGATGCTCCGCGTTGGATGTCTTCGAGATGGACCCGCTCCACTTCGGATGGAAGAAGATAGAAGATGCTGCCTGGATGAAGACTTCTGCCGGTCTGGATGTCATCTTCTGGCCGGATCGGATGAAGACTTCTGCCCCTCTGGAGATCCACTTGTACCCGGCTGGGTGAAGACGGCTCAAGGTAAGGTGATCTTCAAGGGGGTAGTGTTAGGTTTTATTAAGGGGGGATTGGGTGGGTTTTAGAGTAGGGTTGGGTGTGTGGGTGGTGGGTTTTAATGTTGGGGGGGGTATTGTATTTTTCTTTACAGGTAAAAGAGCTGATTACTTTGGGGCAATGCCCCGCAAAAGGCCCTTTAAAGGGCTATTTGTAATTTAGTATAGGGTAGGGAATTTTTTTATTTTGGGGGCCTTTTTTATTTTATTAGGGGAATTAGAGTAGGTGTAATTAGTTTAAAACTTGTGTAATTATTTTTTTTATTTTCTGTAATTTAGTGTTTGTTGTTTTTCGTGCTTTAGTTTATTTGATTTAATTGTAATTAATTGTAGTTAGTTTAGGTAATTAATTTAATTATAGTAGTAGTATTAGGTGTAATTGTAACTTAGGTTAGGTTTTATTTTACAGGTACTTTTGTATTTATTTTAGCTAGGTAGTTATTAATTAGTAAACTATTTAATAACTATTGTACCTAGTTAAAATAAATACAAAGTTGCCTGTAAAATAAAAATAAACCCTAAGATAGCTACAATGTAAGTATTAGTTATATTTTAGCTAGCTTAGGGTTCATTTTATAGGTAAGTATTTAGTTTAAAATAGGAATTATTTATTTAATTGTAGTAATTTTATTTCATTTTAAGTAAATTATATCTAAGTTAGGAGGGTTAGATTTAGGGTTAGACTTAGGTTTAGGGGTTAATAAATTTAATATAGTAGCGACTACGTTGGGGACGGCAGATAAGGGGTTAATAAATGTAGATGGGTGTCGGCGATGTTAGGGACGGCAGATTGGGGGTAAATAAAATGTAACTAGTGTTTGCGAGGCGGGAGTGCGGCGGTTTAGGGGTTAATATATTTATTAAAGTGGCAGATTAGGGGTTAAATAATTTATTAAAGTGCGGGGGGCCTCAGTTTAGGGGTTGTTAATAGGTAGTTTATAGGTGTTGGTGTACTTTGTAACACTTTAGTTAAGAGTTTTATGTTACGGCGTTAGCCCATAAAACTCTTAACTACTGTCTTTTAAATGCGGTATTAGTCTTGACAGGAGAGGGTGTACCGCTCACTTCTTCCAAGACTCGTAATACCAGCGTTAGGCAAATCCCATTAAAAAGATAGGATACGCAATTGACGTAAGGGGATTTGCGGTAAGCTCGAGTCGCAGAAGAAAAGTGAGCGGTACACCTGTACCTGCCGGACTCGTAATACCAGTGGGCGTTAAAAAGCAGCGTTGGGACCCCTCAACGCTGCTTTTTAAGGCTAATGCAAGACTCGTAATCTAGCCGTTAAGTTTTTATTGCAGATTTATGTTTTTGTCAGTCAGTGTGGACACAGCAGACTTGCAAAGTGTTACTTGCTCCATGTGTTTGGATTATAATGTGGAACCACCAATCCCTTTCTGTCCCTCATGTATTGAGAGGGCTTTAAGTTATAGGGAAAAGATTTTTCATGAGCAAAATTTTTCAAAAGCGGATGTTTCTCAAGAGTCTAATGATGAGATTCAAAGTATGCCGCAGCTTTCTCCCCATGCGTGCGAAACTTTATCGCCCGCTCAAGCAGTGCCCTGTACTTCTGCTCTAGCACCCGCTGGAGTTACCTTAAAAGACATAGCTGATCTCATGTCTTCCACAATTTCTGATGCGTTGTCTGCTTTCCCAATGCTGCAAGGCAAACATTAGAGGAAAGCCAGACATACAGTGAATGAGGTTTCTGATGTTATGGTGGCAATCTCTGAAGTACCCTCCCAAGGACCTGAGGAGGAGGGTATTGAGGTTCCATCTGAAGGCAACATTTCAGACTCAGAAAGTTCATTGCCTCTGATGGACTCGGAGGTTGTAACTTTTAGGTTTAAACTAGAACGCCTATTACTCAGGGAGGTTTTGGTTACTTTAGACGACTGTGACTCCACGGTTGTGGTTGCCCCTGCGAAGTCTAGTAAATTAGACAGATATTTTGAAGTTCCTTCTTACTCAGGCGTATTTCCGGTTCCAAAGCGAGCTTTGGAGATAGTTACTAAGGAGTGGGAGAGACCAGGCATTCCCTTTTCCCCATCCCCTATTTTTAAGAAGAGGTTTCCCATAGTTGACTCTTTCAAGGAGGCTTGCAAAAAGTTCCTAAGGTGGAAGGGGCTGTTTCCACTTTAGCCAAGAGAGCTACTATTCCCATAGAGGATAGTTGTGCTTTCAAAGATCCTATGGACAAAAAAATAGAGGGTTTACTTAAAAAGATTTATGTAACCAGGGTCTGCTGTTGCAGCCTGCTGCGTGCATTGCCTACTTTCACTAGTGCGGCAGCATATTGGTTTGATGCTCTGTCTGAGTCTCTCAGGACTGAGACTTCTTTGGAGGAGATCCAAGACAGGATAAAGGCTCTGAAGCTAGCTAATGCTTTTATTACGGATGCTTCCCTTCAGATTATTAAGCTGGCAGCTGGTTAAAACCTTGGTCTGCGGACGTGTCGTCTAAGCTTCTAGCGATTGCTTACAAGGGGAAGACCTTGTTTGGACCTGGCCTGACGGAAATTATCTTTGATATTATGGGTAAGGGTCATCTCCTTCCTCAGGATAAGAGAAACAAACAAAAAGGACGACCGAGTAATTTTTGTTCCTTTCGAAATTTCAAGGGAAATTCTTTCTCTTCCTCCACTAAGCAGGAACAATCTAAACCTACATGGAGACCCAATCAGTCTTGGAACAAAGGTAAACAATCCAAGAAGCAAATCCAAGAAGCAAATGAATCCAAAACAGCATGAAGGGCATGCCCCCGATCCGGGACCGGATCTGGTAGGGGGCAGACTTTCCTTCTTCGTTCAGGCTTGGGTTCGGGACGTTCAGGATCCCTGGGCAATAGCAATAGTGTCTCAGGGATACCAATTGGAGTTCAAAAGTTTTCCTCCCAGAGGCAGGTTTCTTCTTTCAAGTTTATCTGCAGACCAGACAAAAGGAGAGGCGTTCTTACATTGTGTAAGAGACTTCTCGGCCCTGGGAGTGATTGTTCCCGTCCCAGTACAGGAACAAGGTCAGGGTTTTTATTCCAATCTGTTCGTGGTTCCCAAAAAGGAGAGAACCTTCAGACCAATTTTAGATCTAAAGAGTCCAAACAAATTTCTCAAGGTTCCGTCCTTCAAGATGGAAACTATTCGTTTCATTCTTCCTTTAATCCAGGAGGGTCAATTCATGACCACTGTGGATTTAAAGGATGCATACTTAAATGTTCCTATTCACAGGGATCACTACAAGTTCCTAAGATTTGCCTTCCAGGACGAGCACTTCCATTTCATGGCTCTTCCTTTCGGTCTGGCCACTGCTCCCAAAATCTTCACAAAGGTTCTGGGGTCTCTGTTGGTGGTACTTCTGTCACAGGGCATAGGGGTGTCGCCTTATCTGGATGACATTCTAGTCCAGGCGCCATCTTTTCATCGAGCAAGATCCCACACCGACATAGTGTTATCTTTCCTGAGAACTCACGGGTGGAAGGTAAATTTGGTAAAGAGTTCCCTAGTTCCGGATACAAGAGTCACTTTCTTGGGAACCATAATAGACTCCTTGTCCATGAAGATATTTCTGACAGAAATCAGGAAATCAAAGGTTATCGATACTTGTCGAGTACTTCAGTCCACTCCTCGGCTGTCAGTGGCTCAGTGCATGGAGTTAATAGGCCTGATGGTTGCAGCAATGGACATCATCCCGTTTGCTCGTTTCCACCTCAGACCTCTGCAGCTAAGCATGCTCAGGCAATGGAATGGGGATTATGCAGACTTGTCTCCTCAAATAACTCTGGAACAGGAGACAAGGGACTCTCTTCAATGGTGGTTGTCTCTGGATCATCTCTCCCAGGGGACCTGCTTTCGCAGACCATTTTGGGTGATTGTGACAACAGACGCCAGCCTTCTGGGGTGGGGAGCAGTCTGGGGATCCCTAAAGGCTCAGGGAGTTTGGACTCAGTCAGAATCTGTTCTTCCTATAAACATTCTGGAGCTGAGAGCGATCTACAATTCTCTTCTGGCCTGGCCTCAGTTAGCCACGGTCCAGTTTATCAGGTTCCAGTCGGACAACATAACTTCAGTGGCTTACATCAATCATCAGGGAGGAACGAGGAGTTCCTTAGCAATGACAGAGGTAGCCAAAATAATCTAGTGGGCTGAAGTCCACTCTTGTTACCTATCTGCTATCCACATCCCAGGGGTGGACAATTGGGAAGCGGATTTCCTGGGCAGGCAGACTTTTCATCCGAGGGAGTGGGAACTCTATCCGGAAGTGTTTTCAAACATAGTTCTCAAGTGGGGTCAACCGGAATTGGATCTCATGGCGTCCCGTAAAAATGCCAAGCTCCCGAGATACGGGTCGAGGTCCAGGGACCCCCAGGCGGAACTGATAGATGCTCTAGCAGTACCTTGAACTTTCAGTCTAGCATACCTATTTCCTCCGTTTGCTCTTCTTCCTCAGGTAATTGCTCGAATCAAACAGGAGAGGGCTTTGGTGATTCTCATAGCTCCGGCTTGGCCTCGCAGGATTTGGTATGTGGATCTGGTGGAGATGTCATCTCTACCATCTTGGAGACTTCCGTTGAGGAAGGACCTTCTGATTCAGGGGCTCTTCCTTCATCCAAATCTAGTTTCTCTGAAGCTGACTGCTTGGAGATTGAACTCTTAATTTTATCCAAGCGAGGGTTTTTTGATTCGGTCAGAGAGACCTTGATTCAGGCTCATAAGCCTGTGACTAGAAGGATTTACCATAAGATTTGTTGTAAATACCTTTACCTGGAGAAGGGTTTATCGATGAGTTCTCTAAAGGGTCAGATCTCGACTGTCTATTTTGTTACATAAACGTCTAGTGGATGTTCCAGGTGTTCAATCATTTTGTCAGGTCTTGGTCAGGATCAGGCCTGTGTTCAAACCAGTTACTCCTCCATGGAGTCTTAATTTAGTTCTCAAAGTTCTTAAAGGGGTTCCGTTTGACCCTATGCATTCCTTAGATATTAAGTTGCTATCTTGGAAAGTTTAATTTCTTGTGGCTATTTCTTCTGCTCGGAGAGTGTCAGAACTCTCAGCATTACAGTATGAGTCACCTTACCTTATTTTCCATTCAGATAAGGTAGTTTTACGTACTAAGTTCGGATTTCTTCCTAAGGTTGTTTCTGATTGGAACATTAATCAGTAGATTGTTGTTCCTTCCTTGTGTCCTAATCCTCCTTCTCAGAAGGAAAGACTTCTGCACAATTTGGACGTGATCCGTGCTTTAAAGTTTTATTTACAGGCGACTAAGGACTTTCACCAGTCTTCTTCTTTGTTTGTGGTTTTTTCGGGAAAATGTAAGGGACAGAAAGCTACAGCTACTTCTTTCTTTTTGACTGAAGAGCATAATATGTTTTGCTTATGAGACTGCTGGACAGCAACCTCCCGAGAGAGTTACGGCTCATTCCACGAGGGCTGTTGCTTCCTCATGGGCATTCAAAAATGAAGCTTCTGTAGAACAGATTTGCAAGGCTGCAACCTGGTCCTCTCTTCACACTTTCTTCTATAAGATACGACGAGTCCACGGATTCATCCTTTACTTGTGGGATATTATCCTCCTGCTAACAGGAAGTGGCAAAGAGCACCACAGCAGAGCTGTCTATATAGCTCCTCCCTTAGCTCCACCCCCCAGTCATTCTCTTTGCCTACTCTAAGTACTAGGAAGGGTAAAGTGAAAGAGGTGATAAAATATTAGTTTCTCCAACATTGATATGTCCGGTCCACGGCGTCATCCATAACTTGTGGGAATATTCTCTTCCCCAACAGGAAATGGCAAAGTTGGTCATTCCACGAGGAATAGTTGGTTTTTTATTCTACTATCAAGAGTTTGTTTTAAAATAGTGCTGGTATGTACTATTTACTCTGAAACAGAAAAAGATGAAGAGTTCTGTTTGTGAGAGGAATATGATTTTAGCAGCAGTAACTAAAATAGTTTGCTGTTTCCACATAGGACTGTTGAGATGAGATAACTTCAGTTGGGGGAAACAGTTGGCAGACTTTTCTGCTTAAGGTATGACTAGCCATATTTCTAACAAGACTGTGTAATGCTGGAAGGCTGTCATTTCCCCTCATGGGGACCGGTAAGCCATTTTCTTAGTCTCAAACAGAATATAGGGCTTAATATGGGCTATAAAACTGGTAGACACTTTTATGGGCTAGATCGATTGCTTTATTTGGGCATTTTATACAGCTTGAGGTTGAATTTAACACTTTATAAACTTTGGGGAACGTTTTTTTTACGTCAGGCACTGGTTTAGACACCTTCCCAGTCAGGAAGGGCCTTCTCTGTAGTAGGCAGAGCCTCATTTTCGTGCCATTACTGCGCAGTTACTTTTGAGAGCAGGACATGCAGCTGCATGTGTGTGGGTCTGAAAGTAGTTGAAAAGGTTCCTTGAAGGCTTCATTTGGTATCGTATACCCTCCTGGGTTTGGTAAAGTCGCAGCAAAGGCTGTAGCTGGGACTTTAGAGGGGTTAAAACTGTAACCGGCTCCGGTTTTCTCATTTTAAGGGTTAAAGGTCTGAAATTTGGGGTGCAATGCTTTGAATGCTTTAAGACACTGTGGTGAAAATTTGGTTAAATTTGAACAATTCCTTCATAGTTTTTCACATATTCAGTAATAAAGTGTGCCCTGTTTAAAATTTAAAGAGACAGTAACGGTTTTGTTTTACAACGGTTTTTGTACTTTATTGACAAGTTTAAGCCTGTTTAACATGTCTGTGCCTTCAGATAAACTATGTTCTGTATGTATGGAAGCCAATGTGTCTCCCCCTTCAAAATTGTGTGATAATTGTGCCATAGCGTCCAAACAAAGTAAGGACAGTACTGCCACAGATAGTAAAGTTGCCCAAGATGATTCATCAGATGAAGGGAGTAGACATAGCTCTACATCATCTCCTTCTGTGTCTACACCAGTTTTGCCCACGCAGGAGACCCCTAGTACTTCTAGCGCGCCAATGCTTGTTACTATGCAACAATTGACGGCAGTAATGGATAACTCCATAGCAAATATTTTATCCAAAATGCCTGCATTTCAGAGAAAGCGCGATTGCTCTGTTTTAAACACTGTAGAGCAGGAGGGCGCTGATGATAATTGCTCTGTCATACCCTCACACCAATCTGAAGTGGCCATGAGGGAGGTTTTGTCAGATGGGGAAATTTCTGATTCAGGTAAAATTTCTCAACAGGCAGAACCTGATGTTGTGACATTTAAATTTAAATTAGAGCATCTCCGCGCACTGCTTAAGGAGGTGCTATCTACTCTGGATGATTGTGACAACCTGGTCATTCCAGAAAAATTGTGCAAGATGGACAAGTTCCTAGAGGTTCCGGTGCACCCCGACGCTTTTCCTATACCCAAGCGGGTGGCGGACATAGTGAATAAGGAGTGGGAGAAGCCCGGCATACCTTTTGTCCCCCCTCCTATATTTAAGAAATTATTTCCTATGGTCGACCCCAGAAAGGACTTATGGCAGACAGTCCCTAAGGTCAAGGGGGCAGTTTCTACACTAGCCAAGTACACTACTATTCCTATCGAGGATAATTGTGCTTTTAAAGATCCTATGGATAAAAAATTGGAGGGTTTGCTTAAAAAGATTTTTGTACAGCAAGGATACCTCCTACAACCTATTTCGTGCATCATTCCTGTCACTACAGCAGCGTGGTTCTGGTTCGAGGAACTAGAAAAGTCGCTCAGTAGAGAGACTCCGTATGAGGAGGTTATGGACAGAATTCACGCACTTAAGTTAGCTAATTCCTTTATTTTAGATGCCGCTTTGCAATTGTGGCGCGCAGAGCGCTCTGGCTAAAGTCTTGGTCAGCGGATGTATCTTCCAAGACAAAATATCCCTTTCAAGGGTAAAACCCTTTTTGGGCCAGAATTGAAAGAGATTATCTCAGACATCACTGCGGGTAAGGGCCACAAGTCTAATTTTCGTTCCTTTCGCAATTTCAGGAACGGACTGGCCTCCAACTCTGCAGCCTCTAGACAAGAGGGTAATGCTTCACAAACCAAACCAGCTTGGAAACCGATGCAAGGCTGGAACAAGGGTAAGCAGGCCAAGAAGCCTGCTGCTGCTACCAAAACAGCATGAAGGAGTAGCCCCCGATCCGGGACCGGATCTAGTAGGGGGCAGACTCTCTCTCTTCGCTCAGGCTTGGGCAAGAGATGTTCAGGATCCCTGGGCACTAGAAATAGTTTCTCAGGGTTATCTTCTAGAATTCAAGGAACTACCCCCAAGGGGAAGGTTCCACATGTCTCACTTATCCTCAAACCAAATAAAGAGACAGGCATTCTTACATTGTGTAGAAGACCTGTTAAAAATGGGAGTGATACACCCAGTTCCAACCATGGAACAAGGAATGGGATTTTACTCAAATCTGTAGTTCCAAAAAAAGAGGGAACTTTCAGACCAATTCTGGATTTAAAGATCCTAAACAAATTTCTCAGAGTGCCATCGTTCAAAATGGAAACTATTCGAACGATTTTACCTACAATCCAGGAGGGTCAATTTATGACTACCGTGGATCTAAAGGATGCGTATCTACATATTCCTATCCACAAAGATCATCATCAGTTCCTAAGGTTCGCCTTTCTGGACAAACATTACCAGTTTGTGGCTCTCCCATTCGGGCTAGCCACTGCTCCAAGTATTTGCACAAAGGTACTCGGGTCCCTTCTAGCGGTTCTAAGATCAAGGGGCATTGCAGTGGCACCTTACTTGGACGACATTCTGATACAAGCGTTGTCTCTTTCAAAGGCAAAGGCTCACACAGACATCGTTCTGGCCTTTCTCAGATCTCACGGATGGAAAGTGAACATAGAAAAAAGTTCCCTGTCTCCGTCGACAAGAGTTCCTTTCTTGGGGACAATAATAGATTCTTTAGAAATGAAGATTTTCCTGACAGATGTCAGAAAGTCAAAACTTCTAAACGCTTGTCAAGTTCTTCACTCTGTTCCACGACCTTCCATAGCTCAGTGTATGGAAGTAGTAGGGTTGATGGTTGCAGCAATGGACATAGTTCCTTTTGCGCGAATTCATCTAAGACCATTACAACTGTGCATGCTGAAACAGTGGAATGGGGACTATACACACTTGTCTCCAGTGATTCAATTAGATCAGAAGACCAGAGACTCACTCCGTTGGTGGCTAACCCAGGACCACCTGTCCCAGGGAATGAGCTTCCGCAGACCAGAGTGGGTCATCGTCACGACCGACGCCAGTCTAGTGGGCTGCGGCGCGGTCTGGAACTCCCTGAAAGCTCAGGGGCTATGGTCTCGGGAAGAATCTCTTCTCCCGATAAATATTCTGGAACTGAGAGTGATATTCAATACTCTCAGGGCTTGGCCTCAACTAGCAAAGGCCAGATTCATAACATTCCAATCAGACAACATGACGACTGTTGCTTACATCAATCATCAGGGGGGAACAAGGAGTTCCCTGGCGATGAGAGAAGTGACCAAAATCATAAAATGGGCGGAGGATCACTCCTGCCACCTATCTGCGATCCACATCCCAGGAGTGGAAAATTGGGAGGCGGATTATCTGAGTCGTCAGACATTCCATCCGGGGGAGTGGGAACTCCACCCGGAGATATTTGCCCAGTTGACTCAATTATGGGGCATTCCAGACATGGATCTGATGGCGTCTCGTCAGAACTTCAAGGTTCCTTGCTACGGGTCCAGATCTAGGGATCCCAAGGCGACTCTAGTGGATGCATTAGTAGCGCCTTGGACCTTCAACCTAGCTTATGTGTTTCCACAGTTTCCTCTCATTCCCAGGCTGGTAGCCAGGATCAAGCAGGAGAGGGCCTCGGTGATTTTGATAGCTCCTGCGTGGCCACGCAGGACTTGGTATGCAGACCTGGTGAATATGTCATCGGCTCCACCATGGAAGCTACCTTTGAGACAGGATCTTCTAGTACAAGGTCCATTCGAACATCCAAATCTAGTTTCCCTCCAGCTAACGGCTTTGAAATTGAACGCTTGATTTTATCTAAGCGTGGGTTTTCGGATTCTGTAATAGATACTCTGGTACAAGCCAGAAAACCTGTAACTAGAAAAATTTACCATAAAATATGGAAAAGATATATCTGTTGGTGTGAATCCAAGGGATTCTCATGGAGTAAGATCAAAATTCCCAGGATCCTTTCCTTTCTCCAAGAAGGTTTGGATAAGGGATTATCAGCGAGTTCTCTAAAGGGACAGATTTCTGCTTTATCTGTTTTGTTACACAAACGACTGGCAGCTGTGCCTGATGCTCAAGCTTTTGTTCAGGCTTTGGTCAGGATCAAGCCTGTTTACAGACCTTTGACTCCTCCCTGGAGTCTGAATTTAGTTCTTTCAGTTCTTCAAGGGGTTCCATTTGAACCTCTACATTCCATAGATATCAAGATGTTATCTTGGAAAGTTCTGTTTTTGGTTGCTATTTCTTCTGCTAGAAGAGTTTCTGAGTTATCTGCTTTGCAGTGTAATCCACCCTATCTGGTGTTCCATTCAGATAAGGTTGTTTTGCGTACTAAACCTGGTTTCCTTCCAAAGGCTGTTTCCAACAAGAATATTAACCAGGAAATAGTTGTGCCTTCTTTGTGTCCAAATCCAGTTTCAAAGAAGGAACGTTTGTTGCACAATTTAGATGTAGTTCGTGCTTTAAAGTTCTATTTAGAAGCAACAAAGGATTTTAGACAAACGTCTTCTCTGTTTGTCGTTTATTCTGGCAAGAGGAGAGGTCAAAAAGCTACTGCTACTTCTCTTTCCTTTTGGCTGAAAAGTAATCATCCGATTGCCTTACGAGACTGCCGGACGGCAGCCTCCTGAACGTATCACAGCTCACTCTACAAGGGCTGTGGCTTCCACATGGGCCTTCAAGAACGAGGCTTCTGTTGATCAGATATGTAAGGCAGCGACTTGGTCTTGCCTGCACACTTTTGCCAAATTCTACAAATTTGATTCTTTTGCTTCTTCGGAGGCTATTTTTGGGAGAAAGGTTTTGCAAGCTGTGGTGCCTTCTGTTTAGGTAACCTGATTGGCTCCCTCCCTTCATCCGTGTCCTAAAGCTTTGGTATTGGTTCCCACAAGTTATGGATGACGCCGTGGACCGGACACACCAATGTTGGAGAAAACAGAATTTATGCTTACATGATAAATTACTTTCTCCAACGGTGTGTCTGGTCCACGGCCCGCCCTGGTTTTTTAATCAGGTTGATGAATTTCTTTCTTTAACTACAGTCACCACGGCACCATATGGTTTCTCCTGTTTTTTCTCCTGTCAGTCGGTCGAATGACTGGGGTGGGCGGAGCCTAGGAGGGACTATATGGACAGCTTTTGCTGTGCTCTTTGCCATTTCCTGTTGGGGTAGAGAATATTCCCACAAGTTATGGATGACGCCGTGGACCGGACACACCGTTGGAGAAAGTAATTTATCAGGTAAGCATAAATTCTGTTTATTTTCTTCAAGCAAGAATTTTTTATTTTAAATGATACCGGTGTGTACTATTTACTCTCAGGCAGCAGATGGATGAAGACTTCTGCCTGGAGGCTGATGATCTTAGCATGTGTCACTAAGATCCAGAGCAGTTCCCACAGAATGGCTGAGGAGTACAAGAAACTTCAGTGTGAGGAACGTTTTCATGCTATATAGCAGTGAGGTATGTTGAGTCATTTTTTCTGGAGAGACTGTGGTATTTCAGAATGGCTGACAGTATCCCCAGGAGGGTAAGGGTAAGCAGTAATCCTAAGAGAAGAGGGGTATTACTAAGCTTGCATATAGGGGCTCATAAAAATGGTTGACACTGAGTTTGAATGTTTGTGGGCAAATGTTTATTGAACTGGGAGTGCTGATAACGTTTTTGGTAGTAACGTTTTTGAGACTTTATTGGAGGGTACACTTGGCTTCCTTTTTGGGTTAGAGAACCCACATGGCTACTTTCAGACCGCTCTGGTGCGGTTTATTTGGGCTGCAAAACATTGAGTGAGATGGGCGGAGCCTATTTTCGCGCCTCAGTTGCGCACTTGTATTTGCCAAGCAAGCAGCAAGCTCCAACTCTAGTGGGCCCTTGTGGAAGTGTTGGGCCAAATCGAAGCTTTAACCCCATTTTTCCAATCCCTGAGGGCAGGTAGGCGCCACAGCAGGGCTGTGGCAAGTTGCAGGGGGTGTTTTTTCCGGATTTAGGCCTTATTAATTATCAGTTTTTTCACTGTAAAGGGTTAACTGTTCCTTTCCTTGTGGGGCAAACTTAGCTGCATATTTTGAATATTTAGAAAAAAAATTGAATCGATTTGATTATTTTTAAGCTGTTTTGCAGAACGTGTATCCTTTTTTTTCTCTTAAAGGCACAGTACCATTTTTTAAGATGGTTATTTTTTCACTAAATAAAGTGTTTTCAAGCCTGTTTGTGTCATTACTAGCCTGTTTAACATGTCTGACATTGGCTTTCCTCAATGTTCAATGTGTTTGGAAACCATTGTGGAACCCCCACTTAAAATGTGTCCCTCATGCACTGAAAGGGCAATTAATTGCAAAGAACATATTTTAGCTGATAAAAGTATGTCACAGGATGATTCTCAGTCAGAAGGCAATCAGGTTATGCCATCTAATTCTCCCCAAGTGTCACAACCATTAACGCCCGCACAAGCGACGCCAAGTACTTCTAGTGCGTCTAATTCTTTCACCCTGCAAGATATGGCCGCAATTATAAATACTACCTTCACAGAGGTATTATCTAAGCTGCCTGGGTTGCAGGGGAAGCGCAGTAGGTCTGGTGTGAGAGTAAATGCTGAGCTGACGCTTTATTAGCCATCTCCGATGTACCCTCACAGTGTTCTGAGTTGGGGGTGAGGGATTTGCTGTCTGAGGGAGAGATTTCTGATTCAGGAAAGATGTTCCCTCAGACAGATTCAGATATGACTGCTTTTAAATTTAAGCTAGAGCACCTCCGCCTGTTCCTTAGGGAGGTTTTAGCGACTCTGGATGATTGTGACCATATTGTAGTTCCACCAGAGAAATTGTTTAAAATTGATAGATATGTGTTACAAAGGAGTGGGATAGACCAGGTATTCCGTTCGCTCCCCCTCCTACTTTTAAGAAAATGTTTCCCATATCAGACACCATTCGGGATTCGTGGCAGACGGTCCCTAAGGTTGAGGGAGCTATTTCTACCCTGGTTAAGCGTACAACTATACCTATTGAGGACAGTTGTGCTTTCAAAAATCCTATGGATAAAAAATTAGAGGGTCTTTAGGGTTTTCTTCTGCAACCTATAGCGTGCATTGTTCCTGTAACTACTGCAGCTGCATTTTGGTTTGAGGCTCTAGAGGAGGCTCTTCAGGTTGAGACCCCATTAGATGATATTCTGGATAGAATTAGGGCTCTTAAGCTAGCTAATTCTTTCATTACAGATGCCGCTTTTCAACTGGCTAAATTAGCAGCAAAGAATTCAGGTTTTGCCATTTTAGCGCGTAGAGTGTTATGGCTTTAGTCCTGGTCTGCTGACGTATCAAAATCTAAGCTTTTAGCCATCCCTTTCAAGGGTAAGACCCTATTCGGGCCTGAACTGAAAGAGATCATTTCAGACATCACTGGAGGAAAAGGCCATGCTCTTCCTCAGGATAAGATAAGGACCAAACAAAATAATTTTCGTTCCTTTCGAAACTTCAAAGGTGGTCCCTCTACCTCTTCCCCTGCTGCAAAGCAGGAGGGGAATTTTGCTCAATCCAAGTCAGTTTGGAGACCTAACCAAACCTGGAACAAGGGTAAACAGGTCAAGAAGCCCGCTGCTGCCACCAAGACAGCATGAAGGGGCAGCCCCTGATCCGGGACCGGATCTAGTAGGGGGCAGACTTTCTCTCTTTGCTCAGGCTTTGGCAAGAGACATTCAGGACTCCTGGGCTTTAGAAATCGTGACCCAGGGGGGGGTATCTTCTAGATTTCAAAGATTCTCCTCCAAGGGGGAGATTCCATCTTCCTCAATTGTCTGTAAACCAGACAAAAAGATAGGCGTTTTTACGCTGTGTAGAAGACCTACGTACCATGGGAGTAATCTGCCCAGTTCCAAAAACAGAACAGGGGCAGGGGTTTTACTCCTATCTGTTTGTGGTTCCCAAAAAAGAGGAAACATTCAGGCCAATTTTAGATCTCAAGATCCTAAACAAATTCCTCATAGTCCCATCCTTCAAGATGGAGACCATTCGGACTATTTTACCAATGATCCAGGAGGGTCAAAATATGACCACCGTGGATTTAAAGGATGCGTATCTGCACATCCCTATCCACAAAGATCATCACCAGTTCCTCAGGTTCGCTTTTCTGGACAAGCATTACCAGTTTGTGGCTCTTCCCTTCGGGTTGGCCACAGCTCCCAGAATTTTCACAAAGGTGCTAGGGTCCCTTCTGGCGGTTCTAAGGCCGCGGGGCATAGCAGTGGCGCCTTATCTAGACAATATCTTAATTCAGGCGTCAACTTACCAACTAGCCAAATCTCACACGGACATCGAGTTGGCTTTTCTAAGATCTCACGGGTGGAAGGTGAACGTAAAAAAGAGTTCACTTATCCCCCTCACAAGAGTTCCATTCCTGGGAACTCTGATAGATTCGGTAGACATGAAAATTTTTCTGACAGAGGTCAGGAAATCAAAGATTTTATCCACCTGCCGAGCTCTTCATTCCATTCCTCGGCCGTCTGTGGCTCAGTGTATGGAGGTAATCGGACTAATGGTAGCGGCAATGGACATAGTTCCGTTTGCACGCTTGCATCTCAGACCACTGCAACTATGCATGCTCAATCAGTGGAATGGGGATTATGCAAATTTATCTCCTCAGATAAATCTGGATCAAGAGACCAGAGACTCTCTTCTTTGGTGGTTGTCACAGGATCATCTGTCCCAGGGAATGTGTTTCCGCAGGCCAGCATGTGTCATAGTGACGACGGTCGCCAGCCTATTGGGCTGGGGTGCAGTCTGGAATTCCCTGAAAGCACAGGGTATGTGGACTCAAAAGGAGGCTCTCCTCCCGATAAATATTCTAGAACTGAGAGCGATATTCAATGCGCTTCAGGCGTGGCCTCAGCTGGCTTTGGCCAGATTCATAAGATTCCAGTCGGACAATATCACGACTGTAGCATATATCAATCATCAAGGGGGAACAAAGAGTTCTCTAGCGATGATAGAGGTTTCCAAAATAATTTGATGGGCAGAGACTCACTCTTGCCATCTATCAGCAATCTATATCCCAGGAGTGGAGAACTGGGAAGCGGATTTTCTAAGTCGTCTGACTTTTCATCCGGGGAGTGGGAACTTCATCCGGAGGTGTTTGCACAATTGATTCATCAATGGGGCACACCAGAATTGGATCTGATGGCATCTCGTCAGAATGCCAAACTTCCTTGTTACGGGTCCAGATCAAGGGATCCTCAAGCAGTACTGATAGATGCTCTAGCAGTACCTTGGTCGTTCAACCTGGCTTTTGTGTTTCCACCATTTCCTCTCCTTCCTCGTCTGATCGCCAGAATCAAACAGGAGAGAGCTTCGGTGATTTTGATAGCACCTGCATGGCCACGCAGGACTTGGTATGCAGATCTGGTGGGCATGTCATCTCTGCCACTGAGACAGGACCTTCTCATTCAGGGTCCGTTCCAACATCCAAATCTAGTTTCTCTGCGGCTGACTGCCTGGAGATTGAACGCTTGATTTTATCCAAGCGGGGATTCTCGGAGTGGGTCATAGATACCTTAATTCAGGCTCGAAAGCCTGTCACTAGGAAAATGTATCATAAGATATGGCGTAAATATCTTTATTGGTGCGAATCCAAAGGCTACTCATGGAGTAAGATCAGGATTCCTAGGATTTTGTCCTTTCTCCAAGAAGGATTGGAGAAGGGGTTATCAGCTAGTTCCTTAAAGGGACAGATATCTGCTTTTGTCAATCTTACTGCACAAGCGTCTGGCAGATGTTCCAGACGTTCAGTCGTTCTGTCAGGCTTTAGTTAGAATCAAGCCTGTGTTTAAACCTGTTGCTCCGCCATGGAGTTTGAATTTAGTTCTTAAGGTTCTTCAAGGGGTTCCGTTTGAACCTATGCATTCCATAGATATTAAGCTTCTATCTTGGAAAGTTCTGTTTTTAGTTGCTATCTCTTCGGCTCAAAGAGTTTCTGAACTATCTGCATTGCAATGCGACTCGCCTTATCTTGTTTTCCATGCTGATAAGGTGGTTTTGCGTACCAAACCTGGATTCCTTCCTAAGGTTGTTACTAATAAGAATATTAATCAGGAAATTGTTGTTCCTTCCCTGTGTCCTAATCCTTCCTCTAAGAAGGAGCGTCTTTTGCACAATTTGGACGTGGTTCGTGCCTTGAAGTTTTACTTGCAAGCAACCAAAGATTTCCGTCAAACATCTTCTCTGTTTGTTGTCTATTCTGGAAAACGTACCTCTTTTTCTTTTTGGCTGAAAAGCATCATCCGTTTGGCATACGAGACTGCTGGACAGCAGCCTCCTGAAAGAATTACAGCTCACTCTACTAGAGCGGTGGCTTCCACATGGGCTTTTAAAAATGATGCTTCTGTTGAACAGATTTGTAAGGCTGCGACTTGGTCTTCCCTTCATACTTTTTCCAAATTTTACAAATTTGATACTTTTGCTTCTTCGGAGGCTATTTTTGGGAGAAAAGTTCTTCAAGCAGTGGTGCCTTCTGTTTAGTCTTCTCTGTCGTTTATTCTGGCAAGAGGAGAGGTCAAAAAGCTACTGCTACTTCTCTTTCCTTTTGGCTGAAAAGTAATCATCCGATTGCCTTACGAGACTGCCGGACGGCAGCCTCCTGAACGTATCACAGCTCACTCTACAAGGGCTGTGGCTTCCACATGGGCCTTCAAGAACGAGGCTTCTGTTGATCAGATATGTAAGGCAGCGACTTGGTCTTGCCTGCACACTTTTGCCAAATTCTACAAATTTGATTCTTTTGCTTCTTCGGAGGCTATTTTTGGGAGAAAGGTTTTGCAAGCTGTGGTGCCTTCTGTTTAGGTAACCTGATTGGCTCCCTCCCTTCATCCGTGTCCTAAAGCTTTGGTATTGGTTCCCACAAGTTATGGATGACGCCGTGGACCGGACACACCAATGTTGGAGAAAACAGAATTTATGCTTACATGATAAATTACTTTCTCCAACGGTGTGTCTGGTCCACGGCCCGCCCTGGTTTTTTAATCAGGTTGATGAATTTCTTTCTTTAACTACAGTCACCACGGCACCATATGGTTTCTCCTGTTTTTTCTCCTGTCAGTCGGTCGAATGACTGGGGTGGGCGGAGCCTAGGAGGGACTATATGGACAGCTTTTGCTGTGCTCTTTGCCATTTCCTGTTGGGGTAGAGAATATTCCCACAAGTTATGGATGACGCCGTGGACCGGACACACCGTTGGAGAAAGTAATTTATCAGGTAAGCATAAATTCTGTTTATTTTCTTCAAGCAAGAATTTTTTATTTTAAATGATACCGGTGTGTACTATTTACTCTCAGGCAGCAGATGGATGAAGACTTCTGCCTGGAGGCTGATGATCTTAGCATGTGTCACTAAGATCCAGAGCAGTTCCCACAGAATGGCTGAGGAGTACAAGAAACTTCAGTGTGAGGAACGTTTTCATGCTATATAGCAGTGAGGTATGTTGAGTCATTTTTTCTGGAGAGACTGTGGTATTTCAGAATGGCTGACAGTATCCCCAGGAGGGTAAGGGTAAGCAGTAATCCTAAGAGAAGAGGGGTATTACTAAGCTTGCATATAGGGGCTCATAAAAATGGTTGACACTGAGTTTGAATGTTTGTGGGCAAATGTTTATTGAACTGGGAGTGCTGATAACGTTTTTGGTAGTAACGTTTTTGAGACTTTATTGGAGGGTACACTTGGCTTCCTTTTTGGGTTAGAGAACCCACATGGCTACTTTCAGACCGCTCTGGTGCGGTTTATTTGGGCTGCAAAACATTGAGTGAGATGGGCGGAGCCTATTTTCGCGCCTCAGTTGCGCACTTGTATTTGCCAAGCAAGCAGCAAGCTCCAACTCTAGTGGGCCCTTGTGGAAGTGTTGGGCCAAATCGAAGCTTTAACCCCATTTTTCCAATCCCTGAGGGCAGGTAGGCGCCACAGCAGGGCTGTGGCAAGTTGCAGGGGGTGTTTTTTCCGGATTTAGGCCTTATTAATTATCAGTTTTTTCACTGTAAAGGGTTAACTGTTCCTTTCCTTGTGGGGCAAACTTAGCTGCATATTTTGAATATTTAGAAAAAAAATTGAATCGATTTGATTATTTTTAAGCTGTTTTGCAGAACGTGTATCCTTTTTTTTCTCTTAAAGGCACAGTACCATTTTTTAAGATGGTTATTTTTTCACTAAATAAAGTGTTTTCAAGCCTGTTTGTGTCATTACTAGCCTGTTTAACATGTCTGACATTGGCTTTCCTCAATGTTCAATGTGTTTGGAAACCATTGTGGAACCCCCACTTAAAATGTGTCCCTCATGCACTGAAAGGGCAATTAATTGCAAAGAACATATTTTAGCTGATAAAAGTATGTCACAGGATGATTCTCAGTCAGAAGGCAATCAGGTTATGCCATCTAATTCTCCCCAAGTGTCACAACCATTAACGCCCGCACAAGCGACGCCAAGTACTTCTAGTGCGTCTAATTCTTTCACCCTGCAAGATATGGCCGCAATTATAAATACTACCTTCACAGAGGTATTATCTAAGCTGCCTGGGTTGCAGGGGAAGCGCAGTAGGTCTGGTGTGAGAGTAAATGCTGAGCTGACGCTTTATTAGCCATCTCCGATGTACCCTCACAGTGTTCTGAGTTGGGGGTGAGGGATTTGCTGTCTGAGGGAGAGATTTCTGATTCAGGAAAGATGTTCCCTCAGACAGATTCAGATATGACTGCTTTTAAATTTAAGCTAGAGCACCTCCGCCTGTTCCTTAGGGAGGTTTTAGCGACTCTGGATGATTGTGACCATATTGTAGTTCCACCAGAGAAATTGTTTAAAATTGATAGATATGTGTTACAAAGGAGTGGGATAGACCAGGTATTCCGTTCGCTCCCCCTCCTACTTTTAAGAAAATGTTTCCCATATCAGACACCATTCGGGATTCGTGGCAGACGGTCCCTAAGGTTGAGGGAGCTATTTCTACCCTGGTTAAGCGTACAACTATACCTATTGAGGACAGTTGTGCTTTCAAAAATCCTATGGATAAAAAATTAGAGGGTCTTTAGGGTTTTCTTCTGCAACCTATAGCGTGCATTGTTCCTGTAACTACTGCAGCTGCATTTTGGTTTGAGGCTCTAGAGGAGGCTCTTCAGGTTGAGACCCCATTAGATGATATTCTGGATAGAATTAGGGCTCTTAAGCTAGCTAATTCTTTCATTACAGATGCCGCTTTTCAACTGGCTAAATTAGCAGCAAAGAATTCAGGTTTTGCCATTTTAGCGCGTAGAGTGTTATGGCTTTAGTCCTGGTCTGCTGACGTATCAAAATCTAAGCTTTTAGCCATCCCTTTCAAGGGTAAGACCCTATTCGGGCCTGAACTGAAAGAGATCATTTCAGACATCACTGGAGGAAAAGGCCATGCTCTTCCTCAGGATAAGATAAGGACCAAACAAAATAATTTTCGTTCCTTTCGAAACTTCAAAGGTGGTCCCTCTACCTCTTCCCCTGCTGCAAAGCAGGAGGGGAATTTTGCTCAATCCAAGTCAGTTTGGAGACCTAACCAAACCTGGAACAAGGGTAAACAGGTCAAGAAGCCCGCTGCTGCCACCAAGACAGCATGAAGGGGCAGCCCCTGATCCGGGACCGGATCTAGTAGGGGGCAGACTTTCTCTCTTTGCTCAGGCTTTGGCAAGAGACATTCAGGACTCCTGGGCTTTAGAAATCGTGACCCAGGGGGGGGTATCTTCTAGATTTCAAAGATTCTCCTCCAAGGGGGAGATTCCATCTTCCTCAATTGTCTGTAAACCAGACAAAAAGATAGGCGTTTTTACGCTGTGTAGAAGACCTACGTACCATGGGAGTAATCTGCCCAGTTCCAAAAACAGAACAGGGGCAGGGGTTTTACTCCTATCTGTTTGTGGTTCCCAAAAAAGAGGAAACATTCAGGCCAATTTTAGATCTCAAGATCCTAAACAAATTCCTCATAGTCCCATCCTTCAAGATGGAGACCATTCGGACTATTTTACCAATGATCCAGGAGGGTCAAAATATGACCACCGTGGATTTAAAGGATGCGTATCTGCACATCCCTATCCACAAAGATCATCACCAGTTCCTCAGGTTCGCTTTTCTGGACAAGCATTACCAGTTTGTGGCTCTTCCCTTCGGGTTGGCCACAGCTCCCAGAATTTTCACAAAGGTGCTAGGGTCCCTTCTGGCGGTTCTAAGGCCGCGGGGCATAGCAGTGGCGCCTTATCTAGACAATATCTTAATTCAGGCGTCAACTTACCAACTAGCCAAATCTCACACAGGACATCGAGTTGGCTTTTCTAAGATCTCACGGGTGGAAGGTGAACGTAAAAAAGAGTTCACTTATCCCCCTCACAAGAGTTCCATTCCTGGGAACTCTGATAGATTCGGTAGACATGAAAATTTTTCTGACAGAGGTCAGGAAATCAAAGATTTTATCCACCTGCCGAGCTCTTCATTCCATTCCTCGGCCGTCTGTGGCTCAGTGTATGGAGGTAATCGGACTAATGGTAGCGGCAATGGACATAGTTCCGTTTGCACGCTTGCATCTCAGACCACTGCAACTATGCATGCTCAATCAGTGGAATGGGGATTATGCAAATTTATCTCCTCAGATAAATCTGGATCAAGAGACCAGAGACTCTCTTCTTTGGTGGTTGTCACAGGATCATCTGTCCCAGGGAATGTGTTTCCGCAGGCCAGCATGTGTCATAGTGACGACGGTCGCCAGCCTATTGGGCTGGGGTGCAGTCTGGAATTCCCTGAAAGCACAGGGTATGTGGACTCAAAAGGAGGCTCTCCTCCCGATAAATATTCTAGAACTGAGAGCGATATTCAATGCGCTTCAGGCGTGGCCTCAGCTGGCTTTGGCCAGATTCATAAGATTCCAGTCGGACAATATCACGACTGTAGCATATATCAATCATCAAGGGGGAACAAAGAGTTCTCTAGCGATGATAGAGGTTTCCAAAATAATTTGATGGGCAGAGACTCACTCTTGCCATCTATCAGCAATCTATATCCCAGGAGTGGAGAACTGGGAAGCGGATTTTCTAAGTCGTCTGACTTTTCATCCGGGGAGTGGGAACTTCATCCGGAGGTGTGCACAATTGATTCATCAATGGGGCACACCAGAATTGGATCTGATGGCATCTCGTCAGAATGCCAAACTTCCTTGTTACGGGTCCAGATCAAGGGATCCTCAAGCAGTACTGATAGATGCTCTAGCAGTACCTTGGTCGTTCAACCTGGCTTTTGTGTTTCCACCATTTCCTCTCCTTCCTCGTCTGATCGCCAGAATCAAACAGGAGAGAGCTTCGGTGATTTTGATAGCACCTGCATGGCCACGCAGGACTTGGTATGCAGATCTGGTGGGCATGTCATCTCTGCCACTGAGACAGGACCTTCTCATTCAGGGTCCGTTCCAACATCCAAATCTAGTTTCTCTGCGGCTGACTGCCTGGAGATTGAACGCTTGATTTTATCCAAGCGGGGATTCTCGGAGTGGGTCATAGATACCTTAATTCAGGCTCGAAAGCCTGTCACTAGGAAAATGTATCATAAGATATGGCGTAAATATCTTTATTGGTGCGAATCCAAAGGCTACTCATGGAGTAAGATCAGGATTCCTAGGATTTTGTCCTTTCTCCAAGAAGGATTGGAGAAGGGGTTATCAGCTAGTTCCTTAAAGGGACAGATATCTGCTTTTGTCAATCTTACTGCACAAGCGTCTGGCAGATGTTCCAGACGTTCAGTCGTTCTGTCAGGCTTTAGTTAGAATCAAGCCTGTGTTTAAACCTGTTGCTCCGCCATGGAGTTTGAATTTAGTTCTTAAGGTTCTTCAAGGGGTTCCGTTTGAACCTATGCATTCCATAGATATTAAGCTTCTATCTTGGAAAGTTCTGTTTTTAGTTGCTATCTCTTCGGCTCAAAGAGTTTCTGAACTATCTGCATTGCAATGCGACTCGCCTTATCTTGTTTTCCATGCTGATAAGGTGGTTTTGCGTACCAAACCTGGATTCCTTCCTAAGGTTGTTACTAATAAGAATATTAATCAGGAAATTGTTGTTCCTTCCCTGTGTCCTAATCCTTCCTCTAAGAAGGAGCGTCTTTTGCACAATTTGGACGTGGTTTGTGCCTTGAAGTTTTACTTGCAAGCAACCAAAGATTTCCGTCAAACATCTTCTCTGTTTGTTGTCTATTCTGGAAAACGTACCTCTTTTTCTTTTTGGCTGAAAAGCATCATCCGTTTGGCATACGAGACTGCTGGACAGCAGCCTCCTGAAAGAATTACAGCTCACTCTACTAGAGCGGTGGCTTCCACATGGGCTTTTAAAAATGATGCTTCTGTTGAACAGATTTGTAAGGCTGCGACTTGGTCTTCCCTTCATACTTTTTCCAAATTTTACAAATTTGATACTTTTGCTTCTTCGGAGGCTATTTTTGGGAGAAAAGTTCTTCAAGCAGTGGTGCCTTCTGTTTAGCCAACTGTCTTGTCCCTCCCGTTCATCCGTGTTCTGTAGCTTTGGTATTGTATCCCACAAGTAAAGGGTGAATCCGTGGACTCGTCGTATCTTATATTAGAAAAGTAAATTTATGCTTACCTGATAAATTAATTTCTTCTATGATACGAGTCCACGGCCCGCCCTGTCAATTTTAGACAGATTTTTTTTTTTATTGAAAACTTCAGTCACCTCTGCACCTTTTAGTTTCTCCTTTTTCTTCCTGTACCTTCAGTCGAAAGACTGGGGGGTGGAGCTAAGGGAGGAGCTATATAGACAGCTCTGCTGTGGTGCTCTTTGCCACTTCCTGTTAGCAGGAGGATAATATCCCACAAGTAAAGGATTAATCCGTGGACTTGTCGTATCATAGAAGAAATTAATTTATCAGGTAAGCATAAATTTACTTTTTTCAAAGTTTTACAAATTTGACACACTTGCCTCAGCTGTTTTTGGGAGAAAGGTTCTTCAAGCAGTGGTGCCTTCCGTTTAGGTTCTCTGTCTTGTCCCTCCCTTATCTGTGTACTCTAGCTTGGGTATTGAATCCCATCAGTAATTAAGATGATCCGTGGGCTCATTGTGTCTTAAAAAAGAGAAGAAAATTTATGCTTACCTGATAAATTTATTTCTTTTTTGACACGATGAGTCCACGGCCCGCCCTGCTCTTTTAGACAGGTTGTGGGTTATTCTAAACTTCAGACACCTCTGCACCTTGGCTTTTCCTTTCTCTTCCTAACTTCGGTTGAATGACTGGAGTGGGAGGGAAGGGAGGAGCTATTTAACAGCTCTGCTGTGGTGCTCTTTGCCTCCTCCTGCTGACCAGGAGGTGAATATCCCATCAGTAATTAAGAAGATCCGTGGACTCATCGTGTCAAAAATAAATTTATCAGTTAAGTATAAATTTTCTTTTTTCAGGGTCAGAAACCTAGGTTTTGTCTTCTATGCTTTTCTCTGACTCTACTGTTGTCCCTTCTGTGACTCATCGTTTGGAGGTTCATGGTTTGTTTTCTTCATCGGACATCATCCCTTGGCTCGAGTCTGCCTGAGAGTCTACTGTTATGCATACACAAGTAGTAGAACAGGGATTTAGTGTTTTTGTCTCGGAAGAGACCTGTCAGGGTTTTTTCCCTGTTGTGCTTGCCATGTGCTGCTGGCAGCCATTTTACTCACCTCTCTTCCTGATTAAGGTGCATTCTAGGGGATGCTGCTCAATTCCTGCACTTCCTTTTATGACCAGACTGGTGTGCATCATCCATGTGAGACGGAATGCAGTCTCAGAATTGTGATGTCATCACTTATTATTTAAAGAGCCTCTGTTCAGTATGCTTTGCCTTTGCGTTGTCTCAGACCTGTTTGTGAGAGTTCCTGTGTATTACCTGGCTGCCTGACGTCCTTCCTGGTTCCTGATCCCTGGCTTGTTCCTGACTATGCTGTTTTCCTTGTCACTGATTCCGGCTCGTCCGACTTTTTGCTTTGGCTCCTGACTCAGCTCGTCTGACTACCAGCTCGCTCTGGTTTTGATTCCAGGCTTATTTGACTTGTGGACTTTTTATTATTTTTTGCTATTAATAAAGGTGTGATTATTTTTGCACTTCTCGTCTCAGTCTGATTCCTGGCACCCTGACAAGACCAAGATCGGTCGTCATGAGATTCTTTCTATGGTTTTCTCAGGAGCATCGGTTTCGGGACACTCTCTTCCGGAAACCGTCCTGGGTACTGGTGGCCACGGTCACCAGTCTGTTGGGTTGATGACTATGGACTGAGAGGAGTCTGTTCTCTCCATAGCCGTCTTGGAGTTGAGAGTGCTCTTCAATGCTCTGATGTCTTGACCTAAGTTTTCCTACCGTTTTTTCTTCTGTTATGTGTGATCAGTCCACGGGTCATCATTACTTCTGGGATATTATCTGCTCCCCTACAGGAAGTGCAAGAGGATTCACCCAGCAGAGTTGCTATATAGCTCCTCCCCTCTACGTCACCTTCAGTCATTCTCTTGCACCCAAAGACTAGATAGGAGGTGTGAGAGGACTATGGTGATTATACTTAGTTTGTAGAACTTCAATCAAAAGTTTGTTATTTTACAATAGCACCGGAGCGTGTTATTACCTCTCTGGCAGAGTTTGAAGAAGAATCTACCAGAGTTTTTCTTATGATTTTAACCGGAGTAGTTAAGATCATATTGCTGTTTCTCGGCCATCTGAGGGAGGTAAAAACTTCAGATCAGGGGACAGCGGGCAGTTGAATCTTCATTGAGGTATGTAGCAGTTTTTATTTTCTGAATGGAATTGATGAAAAAATCCTGCCATACCGTTATAATGAACATGTATGTATAGCGAGGGGAGAGTTATGCCGACTAACTCGCCTCACGTGTCAGTACCTGCATCTCCCGCCCGGGAGGTGCGTGATATTATGGCGCCTAGTACATCTGGGCAGCCATTACAGATAACATTACAAGATATGGCTACTGTTATGACTGAAGTTTTGGCTAAATTACCAGAACTAAGAGGCAAGCGTGATCACTCTGGGGTGAGAACAGAGTGCGCTGATAATTCTAGGGCCATGTCTGATACTGCGTCACAGCTTGCAGAGCATGAGGACGGAGAGCTTCATTCTGTAGGTGACGGTTCTGATCCAAGCAGATTGGATTCAGATATTTCAAATTTTAAATTTAAATTGGAAAACCTCCGTGTATTACTAGGGGAGGTCTTAGCAGCTCTTAACGATTGTAACACTGTTGCAATACCAGAGAAAATGTGTAGGTTGGATAAATACTTTGCGGTACCGGCGAGTACTGACGTTTTTCTTATACCTAAGAGATTAACTGAAATTGTTACTAAGGAGTGGGATAGACCCGGTGTGCCGTTCTCACCCCCTCCAATATTTAGAAAGATGTTTCCAATAGACGCCACCACACGGGACTTATGGCAAACGGTCCCTAAGGTGGAGGGAGCAGTTTCTACTTTAGCTAAGCGTACCACTATCCCGGTGGAGGATAGCTGTGCTTTTTCAGATCCTATGGATAAAAAATTAGAGGGTTACCTTAAGAAAATGTTTGTTCAACAAGGTTTTATATTGCAACCCCTTGCATGCATCGCGCCGATTACGGCTGCGGCAGCATTTTGGATTGAGTCTCTGGAAGAGAACCTTAGTTCAGCTACGCTGGACGACATTACGGACAGGCTTAGAGTCCTTAAACTAGCTAATTCATTCATTTCGGAGGCCGTAGTACATTTAACCAAACTTACGGCTAAGAATTCAGGATTCGCCATTCAGGCACGTAGGGCGCTGTGGCTAAAATCCTGGTCGGCTGATGTAACTTCTAAGTCCAAATTACTTAATATACCTTTCAAGGGGCAAACTTTATTTGGGCCCGGTTTGAAAGAAATTATTGCTGACATTACAGGAGGTAAGGGCCACGCTCTACCTCAAGACAAAGCCAAAGCTAAGGCTAGACAGTCTAATTTTCGTCCCTTTCGGAATTTCAAAACAGGAACAGCATCAACTTCCACTGCACCAAAACAGGAAGGAGCTGTTGCTCGTTACAGACAAGGCTGGAAACCTAACCAGTCCTGGAATAAGGGCAAGCAGGCCAGGAAACCTGCTGCTGCCCCTAAGACAGCATGAACCGAGGGCCCCCGATCCGGGACCGGATCTAGTGGGGGGCAGACTCTCTCTCTTCGCCCAGGCTTGGGCAAGAGATGTCCAGGATCCCTGGGCGCTAGAGATCATATCTCAGGGATACCTTCTAGACTTCAAATTATCTCCCCCAAGAGGGAGATTTCATCTGTCAAGGTTGTCAACAAACCAAATAAAGAAAGACGCGTTTCTACGCTGTGTACAAGATCTATTATTAATGGGAGTGATCCATCCGGTTCCGCGGTCGGAACAAGGACAAGGGTTTTACTCAAACCTGTTTGTGGTTCCCAAAAAAGAGGGAACTTTCAGGCCAATCTTGGATTTAAAGATCCTAAACAAATTCCTAAGAGTTCCATCGTTCAAAATGGAAACTATTCGGACAATCTTACCCATGATCCAAGAGGGTCAGTACATGACCACAGTGGATTTAAAGGATGCTTACCTTCACATACCGATTCACAAAGATCATTACCGGTATCTAAGGTTTGCCTTCTTAAACAGGCATTACCAGTTTGTAGCCCTTCCATTCGGATTGGCTACGGCTCCAAGAATCTTCACAAAGGTTCTGGGTGCCCTTCTGGCGGTACTAAGACCGCGAGGAATTTCGGTAGCTCCGTACCTAGACGACATTCTGATACAAGCTTCAAGCTTTCAAACTGCCAAGTCTCATACAGAGTTAGTTCTGGCATTTCTAAGGTCGCATGGATGGAAAGTGAACGAAAAGAAGAGTTCTCTCTTTCCTCTCACAAGAGTTCCATTCTTGGGGACTCTTATAGATTCTGTAGAAATGAAGATTTATCTGACAGAAGACAGATTAACAAAGCTTCTAAATGCATGCCGTGTCCTTCATTCCATTCAACTCCCGTCAGTAGCTCAATGCATGGAGGTGATCGGCTTAATGGTAGCAGCAATGGACATAGTACCCTTTGCACGCCTACATCTCAGACCGCTGCAATTGTGCATGCTGAGTCAGTGGAATGGGGATTACTCAGATTTGTCCCCCACTCTGAATCTGGATCAAGAGACCAGAAACTCTCTTCTATGGTGGCTTTCTCGGCCACATCTGTCCAGGGGGATGCCATTCAGCAGGCCGGACTGGACAATTGTAACAACAGACGCCAGCCTACGAGGTTGGGGCGCTGTCTGGAATTCTCTGAAGGCTCAGGGACAATGGAGTCAGGAGGAAAGTCTCCTGCCAATAAACATTCTGGAATTGAGAGCAGTTCTCAATGCCCTTCTAGCTTGGCCCCAGTTAAAAACTCGGGGGTTCATCAGGTTTCAGTCGGACAACATCACGACTGTAGCTTACATCAACCATCAGGGAGGGACAAGAAGCTCCCTAGCAATGATGGAAGTATCAAAGATATTTCGCTGGGCAGAGTCTCACTCTTGCCACCTGTCAGCAATCCACATCCCGGGAGTAGAGAACTGGGAGGCGGATTTCTTGAGTCGCCAGACTTTTCATCCGGGGGAGTGGGAACTTCATCCGGAGGTCTTTGCCCAAATACTTCGACGTTGGGGCAAACCAGATATAGATCTCATGGCGTCTCGCCAGAACGCCAAACTTCCTCGCTACGGATCCAGATCCAGGGATCCGGGAGCGGTTCTGATAGATGCTTTGACAGCACCTTGGAACTTCAGGATGGCTTATGTGTTTCCACCCTTCCCGCTGCTTCCTCGATTGATTGCCAAAATCAAACAGGAGAGAGCATCAGTGATTCTAATAGCGCCTGCATGGCCACGCAGGACTTGGTATGCAGATCTAGTGGACATGTCATCCTGTCCGCCTTGGTCTCTACCTCTAAGACAGGACCTTCTGATACAGGGTCCATTCAAACATCAAAATCTAACTTCTCTGAAGCTGACTGCTTGGAAATTGAACGCTTGATTTTATCAAAACGTGGTTTTTCTGAGTCGGTTATTGATACCCTGATACAGGCTAGGAAGCCTGTTACCAGAAAGATTTACCATAAAATATGGCGTAAATACCTATACTGGTGTGAATCCAAAGATTACTCCTGGAGTAAGGTTAGGATTCCTAGGATATTGTCCTTTCTACAAGAAGGTTTAGAAAAGGGTTTATCGGCTAGCTCATTAAAGGGACAGATCTCAGCTCTGTCCATCTTGTTACACAAGCGTCTGTCAGAAAATCCAGACGTCCAGGCATTTTGTCAGGCTTTAGCTAGGATCAAGCCTGTGTTTAAAACTGTTGCTCCGCCATGGAGTTTAAACTTAGTTCTTAACGTTTTACAGGGTGTTCCGTTCGAACCCCTTCATTCCATTGATATAAAATTGTTATCTTGGAAAGTTCTATTTTTAATGGCTATTTCCTCGGCTCGAAGAGTCTCTGAATTATCAGCCTTACATTGTGATTCTCCTTATCTGATCTTTCACTCAGACAAGGTAGTTCTGCGTACTAAACCTGGGTTCTTACCTAAGGTAGTCACTAACAGGAATATCAATCAAGAGATTGTTGTTCCATCCTTGTGTCCAAATCCTTCTTCAAAGAAGGAACGTCTTCTACACAATCTGGATGTAGTTCGTGCCCTCAAGTTCTACTTGCAGGCAACTAAGGATTTTCGACAAACGTCTTCCCTGTTTGTCGTGTACTCTGGTCAGAGGAGAGGTCATAAGGCTTCGGCTACCTCTCTCTCCTTCTGGCTTCGTAGCATAATTCGTTTAGCCTATGAGACTGCTGGACAGCAGCCTCCTGAAAGAATTACAGCTCATTCTACTAGAGCTGTGGCTTCCACTTGGGCCTTTAAGAATGAGGCCTCTGTTGAACAGATTTGCAAGGCTGCAACTTGGTCTTCGCTTCATACTTTTTCCAAATTTTACAAATTTGACACTTTTGCTTCTTCGGAGGCGATTTTTGGGAGAAAGGTTCTTCAGGCAGTGGTTCCTTCTGTATAATGAGCCTGCCTATCCCTCCCGTCATCCGTGTACTTTTGCTTTGGTATTGGTATCCCAGAAGTAATGATGACCCGTGGACTGATCACACATAACAGAAGAAAACATAATTTATGCTTACCTGATAAATTCCTTTCTTCTGTTGTGTGATCAGTCCACGGCCCGCCCTGTTTTTTAAGGCAGGTAAATATTTTTTAAATTATAATCCAGTCACCACTACACCCTTGGCTTCTCCTTTCTCGTTGGTCTTTGGTCGAATGACTGGAGGTGACGTAGAGGGGAGGAGCTATATAGCAACTCTGCTGGGTGAATCCTCTTGCACTTCCTGTAGGGGAGCAGATAATATCCCAGAAGTAATGATGACCCGTGGACTGATCACACAACAGAAGAAAGGAATTTATCAGGTAAACATAAATTATGTTTTTAAGATTCTTATTTGCACAATTTAATTTCAGCGGTTTCTTCATTCTCCTGGGAGGAGCCTGTAGTTCCTTTGACTATTTGTCGTGGAATGTTCGGTGGGCGGACGCTCACATTTGTTGTTTATCGTCTCTTCACATTTCAGGAGTGAATACTGGTGCGGAGTTTCTGAGCAGCCAGATCTTTCTTTGGGGAAGTGGAGTATTCTCCCAGAAGTGCTTTTCAGGTTAACCCTTAAATGGGGGGGGTACTGGAATTGGAAAGATCAGTATGTTACCCTGTTTTTTTCACTTGGCTCTCCCTTTACGAGTCCTTACTCGTATCAAATGGGAGTGACTTTTTATTATCCTGCTTAGTCTGGCAGGATCTGGTATTCAGACCTAGTGGAGATGTTTGTCATCCACCTTGATCTTTGCTTCTGAGGAAGGACTTCTTAATTGGGTCTTTTCCTTCCATCTTGTTTTCTCTGCAGCTTTCTGCTTGGAGTTGCATTCTTAGTTCCGGCTAAGCGTCGGTTTCTGAGTCCCTCATGCATTTGTATCCCAGTACTACTCTTGGGTGTAAGGTCAGGATTTCTAGGGACTTTACCTTTTTCTGGAACGGCCTGGAGGACGATTTGTCAGTTTGTCCCCTGAGGGGTCAGATCTCTATTTATTACGCAAGTGTCTGGCGGATGTGCCAGATGTGTAATTTTTTTATCAGGTCCTGGTTAGTATCAGGCCTATGTTTTCGTCTGTTTCTCTTCTTAGAGTCTTTACCTTGGTTTTTAAGGTTTTGCAGCAGGCTCAGTTTGAGCCATTATCTTCCATAAGATATTGATTTTTGGAAGTTTTTGTTTCTTATTGTTAGAGTTTCGGAACTCTCAGCTTGCAGTGTGATTGGTCTTATCCTCTTTTTCCTGCTGATAAGGCGTTTTTTTCGTATGAAGTTGGGTTTCCTTCCCAAAGGAAATTGTTGTTCCTTCTCAATGTTCTCATCCTTCTTCTCATAAGGAATGTTTGTTGCAGAACTTGGATGTTGTGCAGGCTCTTTAATCCTATCTACAGGCGACTAAGGGTTTTTCGCCAATTTTCTTCTCTGTTTGGCTGTTTCTCTGGGAAACGTTAGTAGCCTACCGTTTCTTCTCTTCTCCTCCGGTTGAGAAGTTATTTCGTTTTTGCTTCTGACATTGCTGGACAGCAGCCTTCTGAGAGGATTACGTCTCATTCCGCTAGAGCTGTTTCCTCCTCTTGGGTTTTCAGAAATGTAGCTTGGTGGGACAAAGTTGCAAGGCTACAACTTGGTCTTGCATCTCTACTTTTTCCGAATTTTAAAGATTCTTTTGCCTCGGCTGAGGTTTCTTTTGGGAGAAGGTTTCTGCAGACAGTGGTGCCTTCTGTTTAGGTTACCTGTCTTGCCCTCCCTAATCATCTGTGTCCTCTAGCTTGGGTATTGATTCCCAACAGTAATTAATGATGATCCGTGGACTCACTGTGTCATTAGAAAGAAAACAAAATTAATGCTTACCTGATAAATGTCTTTTTCTTTCTTGACACGGTGAGTCCACAGCCCACCCTGTTTTTCAGACAGTTTCTTTGTTATATAAACCTCAAGCACCTCTGCACCTTGTGTTATTTCTTTCCTTTCCCTTGGTCGAATGATTGGGGTTTGTGGGTAGGGAAGTGATACTTAAAGTGTCAGTAAACTTTAAAAATAATGTTATATAATTCTGCACATAGTGCAGAATTATATAACATTATATTAGCCAAACATTATAAAACATAATTGTACCTTATTAATTTAAAAAAACAAGCGCCCGACCGCGCCATAAGACTAAGTGCAGCTCGCTCCTGTCACAGGAGCGAGCTGCACTTAGTCTTATGGCGCGGTCGGGCAGGGCTGTGACTATACAGCTGGCCCGATGCGCGGACTAAATATAACAGATCCGCTCAGCAGAGAGCGGGTCTGTGAAACAGCGTTTGTTTTTTTAAATTAATAAGGTACAATTATGTTTTATAATGTTTGGCTAATATAATGTTATATAATTCTGCACTATGTGCAGAATTATATAACATTATTTTTAAGGTTTACCGTCCCTTTAACAGCTTTGCTGTGGTGCTCTTTGCCTCCTCCTGCTGGCCAGGAGTGATATTCTCATCAGTAATTAATGATGATCCGTGTCAAGAAAGAAAGAAATGTATCGGGTAAGCATACATTTTGTTTTTCTTTTGTTGCTGTCTTGAGCCCTTTCTTTTTTTTTTTTTCTTCCAGTTAGAAGATCAGAAGAATGAAAATACCCTCCTCAGAGCACAGTTGCAGCAACATGGCATTGAGCTGGTAGAAGAAACCCACAGGCAGTAACTTAAGACCCTTGTACCTTCGAAGTGAGGCCAATGACGATGGAAAAGATACGACACAATGGATTTTTTATTTCAACACCCTTCTGTCTACACCATGTTTCCTTATTGCCGAAATCACCTGTCACCACCCTGCACTTATCCTAACTGTAATGCCTCAATTTTTATTGTGTCAAATGATCTTCACTGAACCTTTTAAAGGATCCTGGATTGCAAGACACACAAAAAAAAATAAAAAAATAGAGGGGGACAGCAATGGATCTTCCTAACTGGAGTGGATTCTTCATACCTCTCCCAGGGTTATTTCACCTTGGTGAATATGAGCCTTTACTGCCAGAAAGGTCTGCGTGGAGCTAAGGCAACATGTCGCTAAGCAGCGGGGGGGCTAAAGCGTTTCATTGTTCTCCTTTTTTTTATATATATAATATAAATATATAAATATGAACATACCTTAGACTTTTAGTAATGGTAAATATGTAACATTTTATTTTTATTTTTTTTCATTTCGCTTTTTAAAACATTTTAAATCCCTGCAATGAGTCTGGATGGATAACTGTATGAGAATTCCAGGTTTGCTCTTCTATGCCAAGTTCATTTTGAGAAAAAGTTGTGTTTGATCAAAACCATTAGCTCTGCAGCATAGAAGGGAGCATGTAGTTGTAGATAATCTCTAGCCTGTGTACGCAATAATAAATGGCAAAGGATTAAAGTGGTATTCTAACCAATGGGTCGCATGGCCTTTAATTCCTTTAAAGCCAAAGAATGCAAATGAATTTTCATGTGGCAAAAAACACAAGCTTTCTGCTGATATGGCTGGTCATTTTATGTAATGCATTTCTCTTTAGAGGCAAACAGTTGATAGGAGCTATGTATCAAGCATTATCTGTGTAAGTTAGACTAATTGTCTATGCATCAAGGTGCTTTATTCTGTTTTTTTTTTATTTTTACTGATAGGGATTATATAGAGCAATATTTATTAGGGCATGGAATTATACATTTAACGATCTGTCTATCTATGCACTTTGTGGTGTTCCCATAACCATTATTGTTAGATCACCAGTTACGTACTGGTGTTGACCATAATTGCCTGTGCAAATGTTTCACTCACAAACTTATGTATTACTGTTAGTGTAGCAGCTTTATAGTGCTGCTTGATTCATAGCTCCTGATTATTGCAGAATAATTCCATAAACTGATGAGGTAATGTTCTTCCTATAAAAGTTTATTTGCTTTTGGCACATCAGAGCACCAAGACTATAATCATTTCTGCATGTAGGTTTTAATGGCGCTTTACAGCGTTAACTTGTGTTGTTACTTTATTCTCCCTTCTCACACTGCAAGCTAATGGTCTGCAGATTGCTGTGATTCCAATTGCGATGCATTCTCTGCTTGATCAGCCTTTAGGTTAAAAAGGTTGTGAACAAATAGCAGGCATTCAGTGTCAAAACGCACCTTCAAATGTACTTTTACATGTCTGCTCTGCTGAAATTGGAACTGAAAACCCGCCTGGTATTAAAAGCGTTTATACTCACCTCAGCAAGGAGGCAACTTACCAGTATCTCTGCCTATCGACGTCTTTAACAAGCAGCAATTTACACATTTGAAGTACTTGGAATTTTGATCTCAAACAATTTATTATTATTATCATCATTCATTTGTATAGAGCCAGAAAATTCCGTATATCGCTTTTGTGTAATTTATAAAAAAAAAGAAGAAAAAAATATCATTGTGCAGTTGGGAAAAAAAATGCTTGACACAATTTGTCTTGGTTTTTGTACGTTTTAAGCTCATTTAACATGAATTTAGTAATATCACCAGTACAACTGTCACCTTTTGAAATGATCTTCATAGTATGACCGTCAAACATTTTGTTTCTTATGGTTTAACCCTTGTATACCCCAAAGTTATATACTGCAGCACTCTAATATTTAGCCACCAAAAGACATTCACATAAGAATTTTAAAGGAAACAAAATACATTTATATATTAATCAAATCTTAAAGGGACAGTAAAGTCAAAATTAAACTTATATTGATTGGCCAGATCATGACTTTCTAACCAACTTTCCATGTAGTTCTAGTATTACTTTGTCTTAGTTCTCTTGGTATCCTTTCTTAAAGAGTAATCCTATGTGATCTCAGGAGTGTGCATGTGTCTTACGCATTTTTGCAGCAGTTTTTGCAACATTTGTTTATAGTAATGTTATTCGTAGTTAAAACCACGGCTGCTATAGACGTGCACATTCCTGAGCTGTTATCATCCTACCTAGATTTACTCTTCAACAAAAGGATATCAGGAGAACAAAACACATTTGCTATTAGAAGTAAATTAGAAAGTTGTTTAAAATAACACGTTCTACCTGATAAATGAAAATTTTAATTTTGACTTTTCTGTCCCTTTAAAGGGACATTGTACTAAAAAATATCCTTTTATATGAAAGGGCAGCATTTAAACATATTTCTTTTTTCTGGTAAACAATGTGATTTAAAACTGTTTACATTTCTAATTGGCTAAAAGACATACATTGGTAGGTATTACACAAATAACAAAAAAAAAAGAAATCATATGCACAATATAACTATTTAAGTGCAATGCCCCTTTAAATTTATTTGATACAACTATAATTTAACTTGCTCCATTACCTGGTTTTGCTATCACTTCTCCTTCATGTGACCTTACTCTTGTAGGCCAGGTGTGGGCACATGCACAAGCTCAAAATTCATTTGACAGCATTGCTGGCACACTGCATGAGTGTCATGTTTTATACATGTGGCCTGCTGGCCTATGCTTGGTGTGTCATGTTTATGAGAGAACTTAACACAAAACCTGTGAGAACTTTTCTAGGAAGCCATTTGCAATTGTGTATATTCATGTTTTAGGACCCTTTAAGACAATTGTGCCTTAGAAGAACTTATTCATTTTTGGCCTGTTTACAACTAAGTCCACTTTCAGACTTGTCTCTAAGTCGATCCAGGCAGTTAATTTTTTTCCCTGTTAAATTGCCCCCTTTATTCCATTGTAATCTTCTTAGGTTTCCGCCCTTGCTAAACCTGCATTCTTGTGAGGGATACTTGAAAGCCATTTAGGAAGACCAGGAGTACTAGAGAGAGCTATGTATTATAAGACCATTGTTACATTTGCAATATAACACAGTAGCCACAGTATAAGAGACATATAAGAAATAAGCAATATTGCAAAGTGGTCATATAGAAAGTGGGTCACTGTTTTAATGGAAGCATTTCAATTAAAAGTGGGACTGATCTTCAGTTGATTATACCATAATATTGACTTGTAAACTGGGATTTTGCTATTTAATAAATAGTTGAAATAACTAATTTTCTTTTTGCCATGCATGTCTTCTTTAAGTGCCATTCTGTTTATAATTTCATCACTGTATTGACTCTAGCATGAGGTTCTCAGTTTTTCATTTAGGCCTAGAGAGCTTCATACTCTGAAATATAATTTCTTGCTGACATTGCATTTCAGAAAGCATGTGCACATTTTCAAGGGAAAGTTTAAAAAATAAAGAGGAAGGCACTCTGCGCTGTTCTGTATAATATTTCTTCTGTTATGTGTGATCAGTCCACGGGTCATCATTACTTCTGGGATATTATCTGCTCCCCTACAGGAAGTGCAAGAGGATTCACCCAGCAGAGTTGCTATATAGCTCCTCCCCTCTACGTCACCTCCAGTCATTCTCTTGCACCCAAAGACTAGATAGGAGGTGTGAGAGGACTATGGTGATTATACTTAGTTTTTATAACTTCAATCAAAAGTTTGTTATTTTACAATAGCACCGGAGCGTGTTATTACTTCTCTGGCAGAGTTTGAAGAAGAATCTACCAGAGTTTTTCTTATGATTTTAACCGGAGTAGTTAAGATCATATTGCTGTTTCTCGGCCATCTGAGGGAGGTAAAAGCTTCAGATCAGGGGACAGCGGGCAGTTGAATCTGCATTGAGGTATGTAGCAGTTTTTATTTTCTGAATGGAATTGATGAGAAAATCCTGCCATACCGTTATAATGACATGTATGTATACTCTACACTTCAGTATTCTGGGGATGGTATTTCACCGGAATTACTCTGTAAAAGTACATTAAACCTTTTAATAGGTATTTAATTCATGTTAAACGTTTTTGCTGGAATGTAGAATCGTTTGCATTTCTGAGGTACTGAGTGAATAAATATTTGGGCATTATTTTTCCACTTGGCAGTTTGCTTGTTTTGATTATGACAGTTTCGTTTCTCTCTCACTGCTGTGTGTGAGGGGGAGGGGCCGTTTTGGGCGCTCTTTGCTACGCATCAAAAATTTCCAGTCAGTTACTCTTGTATTTTCTGCATGATCCGGTTCATCTCTAACAGAACTCAGGGGTCTTCAAACTTCTTTTGAAGGGAGGTAGATTCTCTCAGCAGAGCTGTGAGACTTATGTAGTGACTGTGTTTTAAGACGTTGCTCTGTGATTTTTATGTTTAAAATTTAATTAGTGTTACTTTACTAATGGGAACAAACCTTTGCTAACAAGTTGTGTTGTTTTTAAAGAGTGATGCTATAACTGTTTTTCAGTTCATTATTTCAACTGTCATTTAATCGTTTAGTGCTTCTTTGAGGCACAGTACGTTTTTGTTAAATAAGATTGTAACCAAGTTGCATGTTTATTGCTAGTGTGTTAAACATGTCTGATTCAGAGGAAGATACCTGTGTCATTTGTTCCAATGCCAAGGTGGAGCCCAATAGAAATTTATGTACTAACTGTATTGATGCTACTTTAAATAAAAGCCAATCTGTACAAATTGAACAAATTTCACCAAACAGCGAGGGGAGAGTTATGCCGTCTAACTCGCCTCACGTGTCAGTACCTGCGTCTCCCGCCCGGGAGGTGCGTGATATTATGGCGCCTAGTACATCTGGGCAGCCATTACAGATAACATTACAAGATATGGCTACTGTTATGACTGAAGTTTTGGCTAAGTTACCAGAACTAAGAGGCAAGCGTGATCACTCTGGGGTGAGAACAGAGTGCGCTGATAATCCTAGGGCCATGTCTGATACTGCGTCACAGCTTGCAGAGCATGAGGACGGAGAGCTTCATTCTGTAGGTGACGGTTCTGATCCAAGCAGATTGGATTCAGATATTTCAAATTTTAAATTTAAATTGGAAAACCTCCGTGTATTACTAGGGGAGGTCTTAGCGGCTCTTAACGATTGTAACACTGTTGCAATACCAGAGAAAATGTGTAGGTTGGATAAATACTTTGCGGTACCGGCGAGTACTGACGTTTTTCCTATACCTAAGAGATTAACTGAAATTGTTACTAAGGAGTGGGATAGACCCGGTGTGCCGTTCTCACCCCCTCCTATATTTAGAAAGATGTTTCCAATAGACGCCACCACACGGGACTTATGGCAAACGGTCCCTAAGGTGGAGGGAGCAGTTTCTACTTTAGCTAAGCGCACCACTATCCCGGTGGAGGATAGCTGTGCTTTTTCAGATCCTATGGATAAAAAATTAGAGGGTTACCTTAAGAAAATGTTTGTTCAACAAGGTTTTATATTGCAACCCCTTGCATGCATCGCGCCGATTACGGCTGCGGCAGCATTTTGGATTGAGTCTCTGGAAGAGAACCTTAGTTCCGCTGCGCTGGACGACATTACGGACAGGCTTAGAGTCCTTAAACTAGCTAATTCATTCATTTCGGAGGCCGTAGTACATTTAACCAAACTTACGGCTAAGAATTCAGGATTCGCCATTCAGGCACGTAGGGCGCTGTGGCTAAAATCCTGGTCGGCTGATGTAACTTCTAAGTCCAAATTACTTAATATACCTTTCAAGGGGCAAACTTTATTTGGGCCCGGTTTGAAAGAAATTATCGCTGACATTACAGGAGGTAAGGGCCACGCTCTACCTCAAGACAAAGCCAAAGCTAAGGCTAGACAGTCTAATTTTCGTCCCTTTCGGAATTTCAAAGCAGGTGCAGCATCAACTTCCACTGCACCAAAACAGGAAGGAGCTGTTGCTCGTTACAGACAAGGCTGGAAACCTAATCAGTCCTGGAATAAGGGCAAGCAGGCCAGAAAACCTGCTGCTGCCCCTAAGACAGCATGAACCGAGGGCCCCCGATCCGGGACCGGATCTAGTGGGGGGCAGACTCTCTCTCTTCGCCCAGGCTTGGGCAAGAGATGTCCAGGATCCCTGGGCGCTAGAGATCATATCTCAGGGATACCTTCTAGACTTCAAATTATCTCCCCCAAGAGGGAGATTTCATCTGTCAAGGTTGTCAACAAACCAAATAAAGAAAGACGCGTTTCTACGCTGTGTACAAGATCTATTATTAATGGGAGTGATCCATCCGGTTCCGCGGTCGGAACAAGGACAAGGGTTTTACTCAAACCTGTTTGTGGTTCCCAAAAAAGAGGGAATTTTCAGGCCAATCTTGGATTTAAAGATCCTAAACAAATTCCTAAGAGTTCCATCGTTCAAAATGGAAACTATTCGGACAATCTTACCCATGATCCAAAAGGGTCAGTACATGACCACAGTGGATTTAAAGGATGCTTACCTTCACATACCGATTCACAAAGATCATTACCGGTATCTAAGGTTTGCCTTCTTAGACAGGCATTACCAGTTTGTAGCCCTTCCATTCGGATTGGCTACGGCTCCAAGAATCTTCACAAAGGTTCTGGGTGCCCTTCTAGCGGTTCTGAGACCGCGAGGAATTTCGGTAGCTCCGTACCTAGACGACATTCTGATACAAGCTTCAAGCTTTCAAACTGCCAAGTCTCATACAGAGTTAGTTCTGGCATTTCTAAGGTCGCATGGATGGAAAGTGAACGAAAAGAAGAGTTCTCTCTTGCCTCTCACAAGAGTTCCATTCTTGGGGACTCTTATAGATTCTGTAGAAATGAAGATTTATCTGACAGAAGACAGATTAACAAAGCTTCTAAATGCATGCCGTGTCCTTCATTCCATTCAACTCCCGTCAGTAGCTCAATGCATGGAGGTGATCGGCTTAATGGTAGCAGCAATGGACATAGTACCCTTTGCACGCCTACATCTCAGACCGCTGCAATTGTGCATGCTGAGTCAGTGGAATGGGGATTACTCAGATTTGTCCCCCACTCTGAATCTGGATCAAGAGACCAGAAACTCTCTTCTATGGTGGCTTTCTCGGCCACATCTGTCCAAGGGGATGCCGTTCAGCAGGCCGGACTGGACAATTGTAACAACAGACGCCAGCCTTCTAGGTTGGGGCGCTGTCTGGAATTCTCTGAAGGCTCAGGGACAATGGAGTCAGGAGGAAAGTCTCCTGCCAATAAACATTCTGGAATTGAGAGCAGTTCTCAATGCCCTTCTAGCTTGGCCCCAGTTAAAGACTCGGGGGTTCATCAGGTTTCAGTCGGACAACATCACGACTGTAGCTTACATCAACCATCAGGGAGGGACAAGAAGCTCCCTAGCAATGATAGAAGTATCAAAGATAATTCGCTGGGCAGAGTCTCACTCTTGCCACCTGTCAGCAATCCACATCCCGGGAGTGGAGAACTGGGAGGCGGATTTCTTGAGTCGCCAGACTCTTCATCCGGGGGAGTGGGAACTTCATCCGGAGGTCTTTGCCCAAATACTTCGACGTTGGGGCAAACCAGAGATAGATCTCATGGCGTCTCGCCAGAACGCCAAACTTCCTCGCTACGGATCCAGATCCAGGGATCCGGGAGCGGTTCTGATAGATGCTTTGACAGCACCTTGGAACTTCAGGATGGCTTATGTGTTTCCACCCTTCCCGCTGCTTCCTCGATTGATTGCCAAAATCAAACAGGAGAGAGCATCAGTGATTCTAATAGCGCCTGCATGGCCGCGCAGGACTTGGTATGCAGATCTAGTGGACATGTCATCCTGTCCGCCTTGGTCTCTACCTCTAAGACAGGACCTTCTGATTCAGGGTCCATTCAAACATCAAAGTCTAACTTCTCTGAAGCTGACTGCTTGGAAATTGAACGCTTGATTTTATCAAAACGTGGTTTTTCTGAGTCGGTTATTGATACCCTGATACAGGCTAGGAAGCCTGTTACCAGAAAGATTTACCATAAAATATGGCGTAAATACCTATACTGGTGTGAATCCAAAGATTACTCCTGGAGTAAGGTTAGGATTCCTAGGATATTGTCTTTTCTACAAGAAGGTTTAGAAAAGGGTTTATCGGCTAGCTCATTAAAGGGACAGATCTCAGCTCTGTCCATCTTGTTACACAGGCGTCTGTCAGAAAATTCAGACATCCAGGCCTTTTGTCAGGCTTTAGCTAGGATCAAGCCTGTGTTTAAAACTGTTGCTCCGCCATGGAGTTTAAACTTAGTTCTTAACGTTTTACAGGGTGTTCCGTTTGAACCCCTTCATTCCATTGATATAAAATTGTTATCTTGGAAAGTTCTATTTTTAATGGCTATTTCCTCGGCTCGAAGAGTCTCTGAGTTATCAGCCCTACATTGTGATTCTCCTTATCTGATCTTTCACTCAGACAAGGTAGTTCTGCGTACTAAACCTGGTTTCTTACCTAAGGTTGTCTCTAACAGGAATATCAATCAAGAGATTGTTGTTCCATCCTTGTGTCCAAATCCTTCTTCAAAGAAGGAACGTCTTCTACACAATCTGGATGTAGTTCGTGCCCTCAAGTTCTACTTGCAGGCAACTAAAGATTTTCGCCAAACTTCTTCCCTGTTTGTCGTTTATTCTGGACAGAGGAGAGGTCAAAAAGCTTCTGCTACCTCTCTCTCTTTTTGGCTTCGTAGCATAATACGTTTAGCCTATGAGACTGCTGGACAGCAGCCTCCTGAAAGAATTACAGCTCATTCCACTAGAGCTGTGGCTTCCACTTGGGCCTTTAAGAATGAGGCCTCTGTTGAACAGATTTGCAAGGCTGCAACTTGGTCTTCGCTTCATACTTTTTCCAAATTTTACAAATTTGACACTTTTGCTTCTTCGGAGGCTATTTTTGGGAGAAAGGTTCTTCAGGCAGTGGTTCCTTCTGTATAATGAGCCTGCCTATCCCTCCCGTCATCCGTGTACTTTTGCTTTGGTATTGGTATCCCAGAAGTAATGATGACCCGTGGACTGATCACACATAACAGAAGAAAACATAATTTATGCTTACCTGATAAATTCCTTTCTTCTGTTGTGTGATCAGTCCACGGCCCGCCCTGTTTTTTAAGGCAGGTAAATATTTTTTAAATTATAATTCAGTCACCACTACACCCTTGGCTTCTCCTTTCTCGTTGGTCTTTGGTCGAATGACTGGAGGTGACGTAGAGGGGAGGAGCTATATAGCAACTCTGCTGGGTGAATCCTCTTGCACTTCCTGTAGGGGAGCAGATAATATCCCAGAAGTAATGATGACCCGTGGACTGATCACACAACAGAAGAAAGGAATTTATCAGGTAAGCATAAATTATGTTTTTAATGGAAACTGGCATTTAAAAGGGTCTGGAGCACCACTGTTAAAATAATTTTGCATCTCTTTACTTGGAAACCGAGGTCCAAGTTTATAAATCTAGTGTTTACATATTAAAGATGCAGGTTACAGAATTGATATATTTGTAGGAAACAACTTTTGAATAATATGAGAAATTATTGAAATTTAGGGGTAATCATGTCCAATATGCTGAAAGTGATGAGGTTGAGTTAATAATGGTTTAATTTCCTCTGTATTTGTATTTTGAACTAGTCTTTCTTTATTTCCTAATGCTTGTTCCACAGAATAAAATTAATTGTTTTTGTTTGCCAGATGACATAAAAGTGTGATGTTGTAAATAGCACATTTAAGGGAAAAAAAGTTTTTATGTAAACCATTGTTGTTTTTGTGTTTATTTGACTTTACAGAGTTTATATCCCCACATACCTGTAGACAGTGTGTGAATATTAGAGCAATGGAATTTGAGAAGGCGGATGCAGTCACTTAATCATTTTTGTAATACACCTGCTTTTCAATCACTTTATTAACATAATTCCATGACATCCATGAAAAACTTAGTAGTCTGACTGGTTTTCAAACCTGTCCTCAGGCCTCCCTAACAGGCCACATTTTGAGGTTATCTGAACTGGAGCACAGGTAAAATAATCAGCTGATTACTAAATATGGTTATTTTACCTGCTCTCATTCAAGGCAATCCAGAAAACCGGGACCGTTAGGGAGGCCTGAGGACAGGTTTTAAAACCAGTGCTCTAGGATGATGCCCAATCCAATGATTGGGAATGAGGGGGGGGGGGGCTTTTAAAGTTCTTAAAAGCTTTTGGGTTTTATTTCCGTAAAAGGATCATAGTCCATAGGGCTCCATAACATGTTAGCTATAATTCCCGCCACTAGGAGGAGGTCAAGAACCCAAACAAGAGCTTAAATTCCCTCCAATCTTTCCTCATTTCTGTTATTGGCCTTCCAGGAGAAGGTTGAGAATAGGTGTTCCAGCTACTTAAAGTGAAGGTAAACTTTGCTCTATTTGAATCGAATCCTATACATATAAGCACAAATAAATGGCACTTTCATTAATTAAAATTTCTAATTTTACTTTTATCCCGTGTTATCGCCGTTTTTATTTTGCATCTTGTAATATCCAAATTCAACCCGTTATTTCTTTCATGTAATTGGCAAGAGTCCATGAGCTATTGACGTATGGGATATACAATTCTACCAGGAGGGGCAAAGTTTCCCAAACCTGAAAATGCCTATAAATACACCCCTCACCACACCCACAATTCAGTTTTACAAGCTTTGCCTCCTATGGAGGTGGGTGAAGTAAGTTTGTGCTAAGATTTCTACGTTGATATGCGCTTCTCAGCTTTTTTCTTTTATCTTGTTTTCCATGCTGATAAGGTGGTTTTGTGTAACAAACCTGGATTTCTTCCTAAGGTTGTTAATAATAAGAATATTAATCAGGGAATCGTTGTTCCTTCTCTGTGTCCTAATCCTTCCTCTAAGAAGGAGCGTCTATTGCACAACTTGGACGTGGTTCGTGCTTTGAAGTTTTACTTGCAAGCGACCAAAGATTTCCGTCAAACATCTTCTTTGTTTGTTGTCTATTCTGGAAAACGTAGAGGTCAAAAAGCTACGGCTACCTCTCTTTCTTTTTGGCTGAAAAGCATCATCCGTTTGGCATACGAGACTGCTGGACAGCAGCCTCCTGAAAGAATTACAGCTCACTCTACTAGAGCGGTGGCTTCCACATGGGCTTTTAAAAATGATGCTTCTGTTGAACAGATTTGTCAGGCTGCGACTTGGTCTTCACTTCGTATCTTTTACAAATTTTACAAATTTGATACCTTTGCTTCTTCGGAGGCTATTTCTTTCATGTAATTAGCAAGAGTCCATGAGCTAGTGACGTATGGGATATACATTCCTACCAGGAGGGGCAAAGTTTCCCAAACCTTAAAATGCCTATAAATACACCCCTCACCACACCCACAATTCAGTTTTACAAACTTTGCCTCCGATGGAGGTGGTGAAGTAAGTTTGTGCTAGATTCTACGTTGATATGCGCTCCGCAGCAAGTTGGAGCCCGGTTTTCCTCTCAGCGTGCAGTGAATGTCAGAGGGATGTGAGGAGAGTATTGCCTATTTGAATGCAGTGATCTCCTTCTACGGGGTCTATTTCATAGGTTCTCTGTTATCGGTCGTAGAGATTCATCTCTTACCTCCCTTTTCAGATCGACGATATACTCTTATATATACCATTACCTCTGCTGATTCTCGTTTCAGTACTGGTTTGGCTTTCTACAAACATGTAGATGAGTGTCCTGGGGTAAGTAAATCTTATTTTCTGTGACACTCTAAGCTATGGTTGGGCACTTTGTTTATAAAGTTCTAAATATATGTATTCAAACATTTATTTGCCTTGACTCAGAATGTTCAACTTTCCTTATTTTTCAGACGGTCAGTTTAATATTTGGGATAATGCATTTGAATTAATCATTTGAATTAATCATTTTTTCTTACCTTCAATTTGACTCTTTTTTTCCTGTGGGCTGTTAGGCTCGCGGGGGCTGAAAATGCTTCATTTTATTGCGTCATTCTTGGCGCGGACTTTTTTGGCGCAAAAATTCTTTTCCGTTTCCGGCGTCATACGTGTCGCCGGAAGTTGCGTCATTTTTTGACGTTATTTTGCGCCAAAAATGTCGGCGTTCCGGATGTGGCGTCATTTTTGGCGCCAAAAGCATTTAGGCGCCAAATAATGTGGGCGTCTTATTTGGCGCTAAAAAATAAGGGCGTCGCTTTTGTCTCCACATTATTTAAGTCTTATTTTTTCATTGCTTCTGGTTGCTAGAAGCTTGTTCTTTGGCATTTTTTCCCATTCCTGAAACTGTCATTTAAGGAATTTGATAAATTTTGCTTTATATGTTGTTTTTTCTCTTACATATTGCAAGATGTCTCATGTTGCATCTGAATCAGAAGATACTACAGGAAAATCGCTGTCTAGTGCTGGAGCTACCAAGCTAAGTGTATCTGCTATAATTTTTGGTATCTGTTTCTCCAGCTGTTGTTTGTATTGCATGTCATGACAAACTTATTAATGCAGATAAAATTTCCTTTAGTACTGTTACATTACCTGTTGCTGTTCCGTCAACATCTAATTTTCAGAGTGTTCCTGATAAACATAAGAGATTTTATTTTTTAAATCCATTAAGAAGGCTATGTCTGTTATTTCTCCTTCTAGTTTACATAAAAGTCTTTTAAAACTTCTCTTTTTTCAGATGAATTTTTAAATGAACATCATCATTCTGATACTGATAATGGTTCTTCTGGTTCAGAGGTTTCTGTCTCAGAGGTTGATGCTGATAAATCTTTGTATTTGTTCAAGATGGAATTTATTCGTTCTTTATTTAAAGAAGTATTAATTGCATTAGAAATAGAGGATTCTGGTCCTCTTGATACTAAATCTAAACGTTTAAATAAGGTTTTTAAATCTCCTGTAGTTATTCCAGAAGTGTTTAATCTCCCTGATGCTATTTCTGAAGTAATTTCCAGGGAATGGAATAATTTGGGTAATTCTTTTACTCCTTCTAAACGTTTAAGCAATTATATCCTGTGCCATCTGACAGATTAGAGTTTTTTTGGGACAAAATCCCTAAGGTTATGGGGCTGTCTCTACTCCTGCTAAATGTGCTACTATTCCTACGGCAGATAGTAATTCATTTAAGGATCCTTTAGATAGGAAAATTGAATCCTTTCTAAGAAAAGCTTACTTATGTTCAGGTAATCTTCTTAGACCTGCTATATTTTTAGCGGATGTTGCTGCAGCTTCAACTTTTTGGTTAGAAGCTTTAGCGCAACAAGTAACAGATCATAATTTTATAGCATTATTATTATTCTATAACATGCTAATAATTTTATTGGTGATACCATCTTTTGATATCATTAGAGTTGATGTCAGGTATATGTCTCTAGCTATTTTAGCTAGAAAAGCTTTATGGATTAAACTTGGAATGCTGATATGTCTTCTAAGTCAACTTTGCTTTCCCTTTCTTTCCAGGATAATAAATTATTATCTCAACTGTTTCTGGAAGGAAGGGAACTTTTTTACCAAAGGATTAAAAATCTAAGGTAAATTTAGGTCTAATAATCATTTTCGTTCCTTTCCTCACAATAAGGAACAAAAGCCTGATCCTTCATCCTCAGGAGCGGTATCAGTTTGGAAACTATTTCCAGTTTGAAATATATCCAAGCCTTATAGAAAACCTATAGCCAGCTCCTAAGTACCCATGAAGGTGCGGACCTTATTCCAGCTCAGCTGGTATGGGGCAGATTACGTTTTCTTCAAAGAAATTTTGATCAATTCCGTTCTCAATTTCTGGTTTCAGAACATTGTTTCAGAAAGGTACAGAATTGGCTTCAGTTAAGGCCTCCTGCTAAGAGATTTATTTTTTTCTTTCCCGTGTCCCAGTTAACACAGCAAAGGCTCAGCATTTCTGAAATGTGTTTCAGATCTAGAGTTGGCTGGAGTAATTATGCTAGTTCCAGTTCTGGAACAGGGGCTGGGGTTTTATTTTATCTCTTCATTGTACCAAAGAAGGTCAATTCCTTCAGACCAGTTCCGGATCTATCCATATTGAATCGTTATGTAAGGATACCAACATTCAAGATGGTTACTGTAGGACTGTCCTGCCTTTTGTTTAGCAAGGGCATTATATGTCTACAATAGATTTACAGCATGTGTATCTGCATATTCCGATTCATCCAGATCACTTTTAGTGTCTGAGATTCTCTTTTTAGACAAGCATTACCAGTTTTGTGGCTCTACCGTTTGGCCTAGCCTCAGTTCCAAGAATTTTTTTTCAAAGGTTCTCGGTGCCCTTCTTTCTGTAATCAGAGAACAGAGTTTTGGTATTTCCTTATTGGACGATATCTGGGTACTTGCTCAGTCTTCTCATTTTCGAAGAATCTCATACGAATCGACTTGTGTTGTTTCTTCAAGTTCATGGTTGGAGGATCAATTTACCAATCAGTTCATTGTTTCCTCAGACAAGGGTAACCTTTTTAGGTTTCTAGAATAGATTCAGTGTCTATGACTCTGTCCTTGTCAGACAAGAGAAGTTTAACATTGATATCAGCTTGTCAAAACCTTCAGTCACAATCATTCCCTTTGGTAGCCTTATGCATGGAAATTTTAGGTCTTAGGACTGCCGCATCAGATGCGATCTCCTTTGCTCGTTTTCACATGCGACCTCTTCAGCTCTGTATGCTGAACCAATGGTGCAGGGATTACTCAAAGATATCTCAATTAATATCTTTAAACCGATTATACGACACTCTCTGACATGGTGGACAGATCACCATCGTTTAGTTCAGGGGGCTTCTTTGTTCTTCCGACCTGGACTATAATCTCAACAGATGCAAGTCTTACAGGTTGGGGAGCTGTGTGGGGGTATCTGACGGCACAAGGGGTTTGGGAATCTCAGGAGGTGAGATTTCCGATCAATATTTTGGAACTCCGTGCAATTTTCAGAGCTCTTCAGTCTTGGCCTCTTCTGAAGAGAGAGTTGTTCATTTGTTTTCAGATAGACAATGTCACAACTGTGGCATACATCAATCATCAAGGAGGGACTCACAGTCCTCTGGCTATGAAAGAAGTATCTCGAATTTTGGTTTGGGCGGAATCCAGCTCCTGTCTAATCTCTGCGGTTCATTTCCCAGGTATGGACAATTGGAAAGCGGATTATCTCAGTCGCCAAACGTTGCAACTGGGCGAATGGTCTTCACCCAGAGGTATTTCCTCAGATTGTTCAAATGTGGGAACTCCCAGAAATAGATCTGATGGCTTCTCATCTAAACAAGAAACTTCCCTGGTATCTGTCTGGATCCCGGGATCCTCGGGCGGAGGCAGTGGATGCATTATCTCTTCCTTACAAGTCTCATCCTGCCTATATCTTTCCGCCTCTAGTTCTTCTTCCAAGGGTATTCTCCAATATTCTAAAGGAATGCTGGTTTGTCCTGCTGGTAGCTCCAGCATGGCCTCACAGGTTTTGGTATGCGGATCTTGTCCGGATGGCCTCTTGCCAGCTGTGGACTCTTCCGTTAAGACCAGTCTTTCTGTCTCAAGGTTCTTTTTTCCATCAGGATCTCAAAACCTTAATTTTAAGGTGTGGAGTTTGAACGCTTGATTCTTGGTCAAAGAGGTTTCTCTGACTCTGTGATTGATACTATGTGACAGGCTCGTAAATCTGTATCTAGAGAGATATATTATAGAGTCTGGAAGACTTATATTTCTTCAGGATGGTTTAGATAAAGGTTTGTCCGCAAGTTTCTTGAAAGACAAATCTCTGCTCTTTCTGTTCTTTTTCACAGAAGGATTGCTAATCTTCCTGATATTCATTGTTTTGTACAACCTTTGGTTCGTATAAAACTTGTCATTAAGTCAATTTCTCCTCCTTGGAGTTTGAATTTGGTTCTGGGGGCTCTTCAAGCTCCTCCTTTTGAACCCATGCATTCTTTGGTCGTTATATTACTTTCTTGGAAAGTTTTGTTTCTTTTGGCCATCTCTTCTGCCAGAAGAGTCTCTGAATTATCTACTCTTTTTTGTGAGCCTCCTTTTCTGATTTTGCATCAGGATAAGGCGGTGCTGCGAACTTCTTTTGAATTTTTTACCTAAGGTTGTGAATTCTAACAACATTAGTAGAGAAATTGTGGTTCCTTCATTATGTCCTAATCCTATGAATTCTAAGAAGTCATTGCATTCTTTGGATGCTGTTAGAGCTTTGTAATATTATGTTGAAGCTACTAAGTCTTTCCGAAAGACTTCTAGTCTATTTGTCATCTTTTCCGGTTCTAGAAAGACCAGAAAGCTTCTGCCATTTCTTTGGCATCTTGGTTGAAATCTTTATTCCATCATGCCTATGTTGAGTCGGGTAACACTCCGCCTCAAAGGATTACAGCTCATTCTACTAGGTTAGTTTCTACTTCCTGGGCGTTTAGGAATGAAGCTTCGGTTGATCAGATTTGCAAAACAGCAACTTGGTCCTCTTTGCATACTTTTACTAAATTCTACCATTTTGATGTGTTTTCTTCTTCTGAAGCAGTTTTTGGTAGAAACGTACTTCAGGCAGTGGTTTCAGTTTGAATCTTCTGCTTATGTTTTTTCATTAAAATTTTATTCTGGGTGTGGATTATTTTCAGCAGGAATTGGCTGTCTTTATTTTATCCCTCCCTCTCTAGTGACTCTTGTGTGGAAAGATCCACATCTTGGGTAATCATTATCCCATACGTCACTAGCTCATGGACTCTTGCTAATTACATGAAAGAAAACATAATTTATGTAAGAACTTACCTGATAAATTCATTTCTTTCATATTAGCAAGAGTCCATGAGGCCCGCCCTTTTTTTGTGGTGGTTTTGATTTTTTTGTATAAAGCACAATTATTCCAATTCCTTATTTTATATGCTTTCGCACTTTTTTCTTATCACCCCACTTCTTGGCTATTCGTTAAACTGAATTGTGGGTGTGGTGAGGGGTGTATTTATAGGCATTTTAAGGTTTGGGAAACTTTGCCCCTCCTGGTAGGAATGTATATCCCATACGTCACTAGCTCATGGACTCTTGCTAATATGAAAGAAATGAATTTATCAGGTAAGTTCTTACATAAATTGTTTTTTGGGAGAAAAGTTCTTCAAGCAGTGGTGCCTTCTGTTTAACCATCTGTCTTGTCCCTCCCGTTCATCCGTGTCCTGTAGCTTTGGTATTGTATCCCACAAGTAAAGGTTGTATCCGTGGCGTGGACTCGTCTTACCTTTATAGAAGAAAACTAAATTTCTTTCATGTAATTAGCAAGAGTCCATGAGCTAGTGACGTATAGGATATACATTCCTACCAGGAGGGGCAAAGTTTCCCAAACCTCAAAATGCCTATAAATACACCCCTCACCACACCCACAATTCAGTTTTACAAACTTTGCCTCCGATGGAGGTGGTGAAGTAAGTTTGTGCTAGATTCTACGTTGATATGCGCTCCGCAGCAAGTTGGAGCCCGGTTTTCCTCTCAGCGTGCAGTGAATGTCAGAGGGATGTGAGGAGAGTATTGCCTATTTGAATGCAGTGATCTCCTTCTACGGGGTCTATTTCATAGGTTCTCTGTTATCGGTCGTAGAGATTCATCTCTTACCTCCCTTTTCAGATCGACGATATACTCTTATATATACCATTACCTCTGCTGATTCTCGTTTCAGTACTGGTTTGGCTTTCTACAAACATGTAGATGAGTGTCCTGGGGTAAGTAAATCTTATTTTCTGTGACACTCTAAGCTATGGTTGGGCACTTTGTTTTTAAAGTTCTAAATATATGTATTCAAACATTTATTTGCCTTGACTCAGAATGTTCAACATTCCTTATTTTTCAGACAGTCAGTTTCATATTTGGGATAATGCATTTGAATTAATCATTTTTTCTTACCTTCAAAAATTTGACTCTTTTTCCCTGTGGGCTGTTAGGCTCGCGGGGGCTGAAAATGCTTCATTTTATTGCGTCATTCTTGGCGCAGACTTTTTTGGCGCAAAAAATCTTTTCCGTTTCCGGCGTCATATGTGTCGCCGGAAGTTGCGTCATTTTTTTATGTTATTTTGCGCCAAAAATGTCGGCGTTCCGGATGTGGCGTCATTTTTGGCGCCAAAAGCATTTAGGCGCCAAATAATGTGGGCGTCTTATTTGGCGCTAAAAAATATGGGCGTCGCTTTTGTCTCCACATTATTTAAGTCTCATTTCTCCAACATAGGTGTGTCCGGTCCACGGCGTCATCCTTACTTGCGGGATATTCTCTTCCCCAACAGGAAATGGCAAAGAGCCCAGCAAAGCTGGTCACATGATCCCTCCTAGGCTCCGCCTTCCCCAGTCATTCTCTTTGCCGTTGCACAGGCAACATCTCCACGGAGATGGCTTAGAGTTTTTTGGTGTTTAAATGTAGTTTTTATTCTTCAATCAAGAGTTTGTTATTTTAAAATAGTGCTGGTATGTACTATTTACTCTGAAACAGAAAAGAGATGAAGATTTCTGTTTGTAAGAGGAAAATGATTTTAGCAACCGTTACTAAAATCGATGGCTGTTTCCACACAGGACTGTTGAGAGGAATTAACTTCAGTTGGGGGAAACAGTGAGCAGACTTTTGCTGCTTGAGGTATGACACATTTCTAACAAGACTTGGTAATGCTGGAAGCTGTCATTTTCCCTATGGGATCCGGTAAGCCATTTTTATTAAATAAGAATAAAGGGCTTCACAAGGGCTTTAAAGACTGGTAGACATTTTTCTGGGCTAAAACGATTGATTTATAAGCATTTTTAATAGTTTATAGCTTTGAGGAGTTATTTTATTCTTGGGAATTATGTTAAAGAAACGGCAGGCACTGTATTGGACACCTTTTTCACTGGGGGCCTTCTCTAATCATAGGCAGAGCCTCATTTTCGCGCCACTAATGCGCAGTTGTTTTTGGAAGCAAGGCATGCAGATGCATGTGTGAGGAGCTCAGATACATAGAAAAAGCTTACGGAAGGCGTCATTTGGTATCGTATTCCCCTCTGGGCTTGGTTGGGTCTCAGCAAAGCAGATACCAGGGACTGTATAGGGGTTAAATATAAAAACGGCTCCGGTTCCGTTATTTTAAGAGTTAAAGCTTTCAAATTTGGTGTGCAATACTTTTAAGGCTTTAAGACACTGTGGTGAAATTTTGGTGAATTTTGAACAATTCCTTCATACTTTTTCACATATTCAGTAATTAAGTGTGTTCAGTTTAAAATTTAAAGTGACAGTAACGGTTTTATTTTAAAACGTTTTTTGTACTTTGTTATCAAGTTTATGCCTGTTTAACATGTCTGAACTATCAGATAGACTATGTTCTGTATGTGAGGAAGCCAAGGTTCCTTCTCATTTAAATAGATGTGAGGTATGTGACAAACAATTTAGAGAAAATGATGCCCAAGATGATTCCTCAAGTGAGGGGAGTAAGCATGGTACTGCATCATCCCCTCCTTCGTCTACGCCAGTCTTGCCCACACAGGAGGCCCCTAGTACATCTAGTGCGCCAATACTCCTTACTATGCAACAATTAACGGCTGTAATGGATTATCAAAAACATTTTAGCCAAAATGCCCACTTATCAGCGAAAGCGCGACTGCTCTGTTTTAGAAAATACTGAAGAGCATGAGGACGCTGATGATAATGGTTCTGACATGCCCCTACACCAGTCTGAGGGGGCCAGGGAGGTTTTGTCTGAGGGAGAAATTTCAGATTCAGGGAAAATTTCTCTACAAGCTGAACCTGATGTGATTACATTCAAATTTAAATTGGAACATCTCCGCGCTCTGCTTAAGGAGGTGTTGTCTACTCTGGATGATTGTGACAATTTGGTCATTCCAGAGAAATTATGTAAGATGGACAAGTTCCTAGAGGTCCCGGGGCCCCCCGAAGCTTTTCCTATACCCAAGCGGGTGGCGGACATTGTAAACAAGGAATGGGAAAGGCCCGGCATACCTTTTGTTCCTCCCCCTATATTTAAGAAATTATTTCCTATAGTCGACCCCAGAAAGGACTTATGGCAGACAGTCCCTAAGGTCGAGGGGGCGGTTTCTACTCTAAACAAACGCACTACTATCCCTATAGAAGATAGTTGTGCTTTCAAAGATCCTATGGATAAAAAATTAGAGGGTTTGCTTAAAAAGATGTTTGTTCAGCAAGGTTACCTTCTACAACCAATTTCATGCATTGTTCCTGTCACTACAGCAGCGTGTTTCTGGTTCGATGAACTAGAAAAGTCGCTCGATAAAGATTCTTCTTATGAGGAGATTATGGACAGAGTTCACGCTCTTAAATTGGCTAACTCTTTTACTTTAGACGCCACTTTGCAATTAGCTAGATTAGCGGCGAAAAATTCAGGGTTTGCTATTGTGGCGCGCAGAGCGCTTTGGCTAAAATCTTGGTCAGCGGATGCGTCTTCCAAGAACAAATTGCTTAACATACCTTTCAAGGGGAAAACGCTGTTTGGCCCTGACTTGAAAGAGATTTTCTCCAACATAGGTGTGTCCGGTCCACGGCGTCATCCTTACTTGTGGGATATTCTCTTCCCCAACAGGAAATGGCAAAGAGCCCAGCAAAGCTGGTCACATGATCCCTCCTAGGCTCCGCCTACCCCAGTCATTCTCTTTGCCGTTGTACAGGCAACATCTCCACGGAGATGGCTTAGAGTTTTTTAGTGTTTAACTGTAGTTTTTATTATTCAATCAAGAGTTTGTTATTTTAAAATAGTGCTGGTATGTACTATTTACTCAGAAACAGAAAAGAGATGAAGATTTCTGTTTGTATGAGGAAAATGATTTTAGCAACCGTTACTAAAATCCATGGCTGTTCCACACAGGACTGTTGAGAGCAATTAACTTCAGTTGGGGGAACAGTGAGCAGTCTCTTGCTGCTTGAGGTATGACACATTCTAACAAGACGATGTAATGCTGGAAGCTGTCATTTTCCCTATGGGATCCGGTAAGCCATGTTTATTAAGATAGTAAATAAGGGCTTCACAAGGGCTTATTAAGACTGTAGACTTTTTCTGGGCTAAATCGATTCATTATTAACACATATTTAGCCTTGAGGAATCATTTAATCTGGGTATTTTGATAAGATTATATCGGCAGGCACTGTTTTAGACACCTTATTCTTAAGGGGCTTTCCCAAATCATAGGCAGAGCCTCATTTTCGCGCCGGTGTTGCGCACTTGTTTTTGAGAGGCATGACATGCAGTCGCATGTGTGAGGAGCTCTGATACTTAGAAAAGACTTTCTGAAGGCGTCATTTGGTATCGTATTCCCCTTTGGGCTTGGTTGGGTCTCAGCAAAGCAGATACCAGGGACTGTAAAGGGGTTAAAGTTAAAAACGGCTCCGGTTCCGTTATTTTAAGGGTTAAAGCTTCCAAAAGTGAAATTTTGGTGAATTTTGAACAATTCCTTCATATTTTTTCGCAATTGCAGTAATAAAGTGTGTTCAGTTTAAAATTTAAAGTGACAGTAACGGTTTTATTTTAAAACGTTTTCTCCAACATAGGTGTGTCCGGTCCACGGCGTCATCCTTACTTGTGGGATATTCTCTTCCCCAACAGGAAATGGCAAAGAGCCCAGCAAAGCTGGTCACATGATCCCTCCTAGGCTCCGCCTACCCCAGTCATTCTCTTTGCCGTTGTACAGGCAACATCTCCACGGAGATGGCTTAGAGTTTTTTAGTGTTTAACTGTAGTTTTTATTATTCAATCAAGAGTTTGTTATTTTGAAATAGTGCTGGTATGTACTATTTACTCAGAAACAGAAAAGAGAAGAAGATTTCTGTTTGTATGAGGAAAATGATTTTAGCAACCGTCACTAAAATCCATGGCTGTTCCACACAGGACTGTTGAGAGCAATTAACTTCAGTTGGGGGAACAGTGAGCAGTCTCTTGCTGCTTGAGGTATGACACATTCTAACAAGACGATGTAATGCTGGAAGCTGTCATTTTCCCTCTGGGATCCGGTAAGCCATGTTTATTACGATTGTAAATAAGGGCTTCAAAAAGGGCTTATTAAGACTGTAGACTTTTTTTGGGCTATATCGATTGATTATTAACACATATTTAGCCTTGAGGAATCATTTTATCTGGGTATTTTGATATAATAATATAGGCAGGCACTGTTTTAGACACCTTATTCTTTAGGGGCTTTCCCAAAGCATAGGCAGAGCCTCATTTTCGCGCCGGTGTTGCGCACTTGTTTTTGAGAGGCATGGCATGCTGTCGCATGTGAGAGGAGCTCTGATACTTAGAAAAGACTTTCTGAAGGCGTCATTTGGTATCGTATTCCCCTTGGGGCTTGGTTGGGTCTCAGCAAAGCAGATACCAGGGACTGTAAAGGGGTTAAAGTTCAAAACGGCTCCGGTTCCGTTATTTTAAGGGTTAAAGCTTCCAAATTTGGTGTGCAATACTTTTAAGGCTTTAAGACACTGTGGTGAAAATTTGGTGAATTTTGAACAATTCCTTCATGTTTTTTCGCATTTGCAGTAATAAAGTGTGTTCAGTTTAAAATTTAAAGTGACAGTAACGGTTTTATTTTAAAACGTTTTTTGTACTTGTTATCAAGTTTATGCCTTTTTAACATGTCTGAACTACCAGATAGACTGTGTTCTGAATGTGGGGAAGCCAGAATTCCTATTCATTTAAATAAATGTGATTTATGTGACAATGACAATGATGCCCAAGATGATTCCTCAAGTGAGGGGAGTAAGCATGGTACTGCATCATTCCCTCCTTCGTCTACACGAGTCTTGCCCACTCAGGAGGCCCCTAGTACATCTAGCGCGCCAATACTCCTTACTATGCAACAATTAACGGCTGTAATGGATAATTCTGTCAAAAACATTTTAGCCAAAATGAACACTTATCAGCGTAAGCGCGACTGCTCTGTTTTAGATACTGAAGAGCATGACGACGCTGATATTAATATTTCTGAAGGGCCCCTAACTCAGTCTGATGGGGCCAGGGAGGTTTTGTCTGAGGGAGAAATTACTGATTCAGGGAACATTTCTCAACAAGCTGAACCTGATGTGATTGCATTTAAATTTAAGTTGGAACATCTCCGCATTCTGCTTAAGGAGGTATTATCCACTCTGGATGATTGTGACAAGTTGGTCATCCCAGAGAAACTATGTAAAATGGACAAGTTCCTAGAGGTGCCGGGGCTCCCAGAAGCTTTTCCTATACCCAAGCGGGTGGCGGACATTGTTAATAAAGAATGGGAAAGGCCCGGTATTCCTTTCGTCCCTCCCCCCATATTTAAAAAATTGTTTCCTATGGTCGACCCCAGAAAGGACTTATGGCAGACAGTCCCGAAGGTCGAGGGAGCGGTTTCCACTTTAAACAAACTCACCACTATACCCATAGAGGATAGTTGTGCTTTCAAAGATCCTATGGATAAAAAATTAGAAGGTTTGCTTAAAAAGATGTTTGTTCAGCAGGGTTACCTTCTACAACCAATTTCATGCATTGTCCCTGTCGCTACAGCCGCATGTTTCTGGTTCGATGAGCTGATAAAGGCGGTCGACAGTGATTCTCCTCCTTATGAGGAGATTATGGACAGAATCAATGCTCTCAAATTGGCTAATTCTTTCACCCTAGACGCCACTTTGCAATTGGCTAGGTTAGCGGCTAAGAATTCTGGGTTTGCTATTGTGGCGCGCAGAGCGCTTTGGTTGAAATCTTGGTCGGCTGATGCGTCTTCCAAGAACAAGCTACTTAACATTCCTTTCAAGGGGAAAACGCTGTTTGGCCCTGACTTGAAAGAGATTATCTCGGATATCACTGGGGGTAAGGGCCACGCCCTTCCTCAGGATCGGCCTTTCAAGGCAAAAAATAAACCTAATTTTCGTCCCTTTCGTAGAAACGGACCAGCCCAAAGTGCTACGTCCTCTAAGCAAGAGGGTAATGCTTCTCAAGCCAAGCCAGCTTGGAGACCAATGCAAGGCTGGAACAAGGGAAAGCAGGCCAAGAAACCTGCCACTGCTACCAAGACAGCATGAAATGTTGGCCCCCGATCCGGGACCGGATCTGGTGGGGGGCAGACTCTCTCTCTTCGCTCAGGCTTGGGCAAGAGATGTTCTGGATCCTTGGGCGCTAGAAATAGTCTCCCAAGGTTATCTTCTGGAATTCAAGGGACTTCCCCCAAGGGGGAGGTTCCACAGGTCTCAGTTGTCTTCAGACCACATAAAAAGACAGGCATTCTTACATTGTGTAGAAGACCTGTTAAAAATGGGAGTGATTCATCCCGTTCCATTAAGAGAACAAGGGATGGAGTTCTACTCCAATCTGTTTATAGTTCCCAAAAAAGAGGGAACGTTCAGACCAATCTTAGATCTCAAGATCTTAAACAAGTTTCTCAAGGTTCCATCGTTCAAGATGGAAACCATTCGAACTATTCTTCCTTCCATCCAGGAAGGTCAATTCATGACCACGGTGGATTTAAAGGATGCGTATCTACATATTACTATCCACAAGGAACATCATCGGTTCCTGAGGTTCGCATTCCTGGACAAACATTACCAGTTCGTGGCGCTTCCTTTCGGATTAGCCACTGCTCCAAGGATTTTCACAAAGGTACTAGGGTCCCTTCTAGCTGTGCTAAGACCAAGGGGCATTGCTGTAGTACCTTACTTGGACGACATTCTGATTCAAGCGTCGTCCCTTCCTCAAGCAAAGGCTCACACGGACATTGTCCTGGCCTTTCTCAGATCTCACGGATGGAAAGTGAACGTGGAAAAGAGTTCTCTATCTCCGTCAACAAGGGTTCCCTTCTTGGGAACAATAATAGACTCCTTAGAAATGAGGATTTTTCTGACAGAGGCCAGAAAAACAAAACTTCTAGACTCTTGTCGGATACTTCATTCCGTTCCTCTTCCTTCCATAGCTCAGTGCATGGAAGTGATCGGGTTGATGGTAGCGGCAATGGACATAGTTCCTTTTGCACGCATTCATCTAAGACCATTACAACTGTGCATGCTCAGTCAGTGGAATGGGGACTATACAGACTTGTCTCCGAAGATACAAGTAAATCAGAGGACCAGAGACTCACTCCGTTGGTGGCTGTCTCTGGACAACCTGTCACGAGGGATGACATTCCGCAGACCAGAGTGGGTCATTGTCACGACCGACGCCAGTCTGATGGGCTGGGGCGCGGTCTGGGGATCCCTGAAAGCTCAGGGTCTTTGGTCTCGGGAAGAATCTCTTCTACCGATAAATATTCTGGAACTGAGAGCGATATTCAATGCTCTCAAGGCTTGGCCTCAGCTAGCGAGGGCCAAGTTCATACGGTTTCAATCAGACAACATGACAACTGTTGCGTACATCAACCATCAGGGGGGAACAAGGAGTTCCCTGGCGATGGAAGAAGTGACCAAAATCATTCTATGGGCGGAGTCTCACTCCTGCCACCTGTCTGCTATCCACATCCCAGGAGTGGAAAATTGGGAAGCGGATTTTCTGAGTCGTCAGACATTGCATCCGGGGGAGTGGGAACTCCATCCGGAAATCTTTGCCCAAGTCACTCAGCTGTGGGGCATTCCAGACATGGATCTGATGGCCTCTCGTCAGAACTTCAAAGTTCCTTGCTACGGGTCCAGATCCAGGGATCCCAAGGCGGCTCTAGTGGATGCACTAGTAGCACCTTGGACCTTCAAACTAGCTTATGTGTTCCCGCCGTTTCCTCTCATCCCCAGGCTGGTAGCCAGGATCAATCAGGAGAGGGCGTCGGTGATCTTGATAGCTCCTGCGTGGCCACGCAGGACTTGGTATGCAGATCTGGTGAATATGTCATCGGCTCCTCCTTGGAAGCTACCTTTGAGACGAGACCTTCTTGTTCAGGGTCCGTTCGAACATCCGAATCTGGTTTCACTCCAGCTGACTGCTTGGAGATTGAACGCTTGATCTTATCGAAGCGAGGATTCTCAGATTCTGTTATCGATACTCTTGTTCAGGCCAGAAAGCCTGTAACTAGAAAGATTTACCACAAAATTTGGAAAAAATATATCTTTCTTTCATGTAATTAACAAGAGTCCATGAGCTAGTGACGTATGGGATATACATTCCTACCAGGAGGGGCAAAGTTTCCCAAACCTTAAAATGCCTATAAATACACCCCTCACCACACCCACAAATCAGTTTTACAAACTTTGCCTCCGATGGAGGTGGTGAAGTAAGTTTGTGCTAGATTCTACGTTGATATGCGCTCCGCAGCAAGTTGGAGCCCGGTTTTCCTCTCAGCGTGCAGTGAATGTCAGAGGGATGTGAGGAGAGTATTGCCTATTGAATGCAGTGATCTCCTTCTACGGGGTCTATTTCATAAGGTTCTCTGTTATCGGTCGTAGAGATTCATCTCTTACCTCCCTTTTCAGATCGACGATATACTCTTATATTTACCATTTCCTCTACTGATTCTCGTTTCAGTACTGGTTTGGCTTTCTACAAACATGTAGATGAGTGTCCTGGGGTAAGTAAGTCTTATTTTCTGTGACACTCTAAGCTATGGTTGGGCACTTTATTTATAAAGTTCTAAATATATGTATTCAAACATTTATTTGCCTTGACTCAGAATGTTCAACTTTCCTTATTTCCAGACAGTCAGTTTCATATTTGGGATTATGCTTTAATTATCATATTTTTCTTACCTCAAAAAATTTGACTTTTTTCCCTGTGGGCTGTTAGGCTCGCGGGGGCTGAAAATGCTTCATTTTATTGCGTCATTCTTGGCGCGGACTTTTTTGGCGCAAAAATTCATTTCCGTTTCCGGCGTCATACGTGTCGCCGGAAGTTGCGTCATTTTTTTGACGTTATTTTGCGCCAAAAATGTCGGCGTTCCGGATGTGGCGTCATTTTTGGCGCCAAAAGCATTTAGGCGCCAAATAATGTGGGCGTCTTATTTGGCGCCAAAAAAAAAAAAAAAAAAAAATATGGGCGTCGCTTTTGTCTCCACATTATTTCAGTCTCATTTTTCATTTGCTTCTGGTTGCTAGAAGCTTGATGTTTGGCATTTTTTTCCCATTCCTGAAACTGTCTTATAAGGAATTTGATCTATTTTGCTTTATATGTTGTTTTTTCTCTTACATATTGCAAGATGTCTCACGTTGCATCTGAGCCAGAAGATACTACAGGAAAACCTCTGCCTGCTGGATCTACCAAAGCTAAGTGTATCTGCTGTAAACTTTTGGTAGCTATTCCTCCAGCTGTTGTTTGTATTAAATGTCATGACAAACTTGTTAATGCAGATAATATTTCCTTTAGTGATGTACCATTGCCTGTTGCAGTTCCCTCAACATCTAAGGTGCAGAATGTTCCTGATAACATAAGAGATTTTGTTTCTGAATCCATAAAGAAGGCTTTGTCTGTTATTTCTCCTTCTAGTAAACGTAAAAAGTCTTTTAAATCTTCTCTCTCTACAGATGAATTTTTAAATGAACACCATCATTCTGATTCTTTGGACTCTTCTGGTTCAGAGGATTCTGTCTCAGAGATTGATGCTGATAAATCTTCATATTTATTTAAGATGGAATTTATTCGCTCTTTACTTAAAGAAGTACTAATTGCTTTAGAAATAGAGGATTCTAGTCCTCTTGATACTAATTCTATTCGTTTGGATAAGGTTTTTAAAGCTCCTGCGGTTATTCCAGAAGTCTTTCCTGTTCCTAATGCTATTTCTGCAGTAATTGCTAAGGAATGGGATAGATTGGGTAATTCATTTACTCCTTCTAAACGTTTTAAGCAATTATATCCTGTTCCGCCTGACAGATTAGAATTTTGGGACAAAATCCCTAAAGTTGATGGGGCTATTTCTACCCTTGCTAAACGTACTACCATTCCTACATCGGATGGTACCTCGTTTAAGGATCCTTTAGATAGAAAAATTGAATCTTTTCTAAGAAAAGCTTATCTATGTTCAGGTAATCTTCTTAGACCTGCTATATCATTGGCTGATGTTGCTGCAGCTTCAACTTTTTGGTTGGAAACTCTAGCGCAACAAGTAACAAATCGTGATTCTCATGATATTATTATTCTTCTCCAGCATGCTAATAATTTCATCTGTGATGCCATTTTTGATATTATTAGAGTTGATGTTAGATTTATGTCTCTGGCTATCTTAGCCAGAAGAGCTTTATGGCTTAAGACTTGGAATGCTGATATGGCTTCTAAATCAACTCTACTTTCCATTTCTTTCCAGGGAAACAAATTATTTGGTTCTCAGTTGGATTCTATTATTTCAACTGTTACTGGTGGGAAAGGAACTTTTTTACCACAGGATAAAAAGTCTAAAGGTAAAAACAGGGCTAACAATCGTTTTCGTTCCTTTCGTTTCAACAAAGAACAAAAGCCTGATCCTTCGTCCTCAGGAGCAGTTTCAGTTTGGAAACCATCCCCAGTCTGGAATAAATCCAAGCCTGCTAGAAAGGCAAAGCCTGCTTCTAAGTTCACATGAAGGTACGGCCCTCATTCCAGTTCAGCTGGTAGGGGGCAGGTTACGTTTTTTCAAAGAAATTTGGATCAGTTCTGTTCACAATCTTTGGATTCAGAACATTGTTTCAGAAGGGTACAGAATTGGTTTCAAGATGAGACCTCCTGCAAAGAGATTTTTTCTTTCCCATGTCCCAGTAAATCCAGTGAAAGCTCAAGCATTTCTGAATTGTGTTTCAGATCTAGAGTTGGCTGGAGTAATTATGCCAGTTCCAGTTCCGGAACAGGGGATGGGGTTTTATTCAAATCTCTTCATTGTACCAAAGAAGGAGAATTCCTTCAGACCAGTTCTGGATCTAAAATTATTGAATCGTTATGTAAGGATACCAACGTTCAAGATGGTAACTGTAAGGACTATATTGCCTTTTGTTCAGCAAGGGAATTATATGTCCACAATAGATTTACAGGATGCATATCTGCATATTCCGATTCATCCAGATCATTATCAGTTCCTGAGATTCTCTTTTCTAGACAAGCATTACCAATTTGTGGCTCTACCGTTTGGCCTTGCTACAGCTCCAAGAATTTTCACAAAGATTCTCGGTGCCCTTCTGTCTGTAATCAGAGAACAGGGTATTGTGGTATTTCCTTATTTGGACGATATCTTGGTACTTGCTCCGTCTTTACATTTAGCAGAGTCTCATACGAATCGACTTGTGTTGTTTCTTCAAGATCATGGTTGGAGGATCAATTTACCAAAAAGTTCTTTGATTCCTCAAACAAGGGTAACCTTTCTGGGTTTCCAGATAGATTCAGTGTCCATGACTTTGTCTTTAACAGACAAGAGACGTCTAAAATTGATTACAGCCTGTCGAAACCTTCAGTCTCAATCATTCCCTTCGGTAGCCTTATGCATGGAAATTCTAGGTCTTATGACTGCTGCATCGGACGCGATCCCCTTTGCTCGTTTTCACATGCGACCTCTTCAGCTCTGTATGCTGAACCAATGGTGCAGGGATTACACGAAGATATATCAATTAATATCTTTAAAACCGATTGTTCGGCACTCTCTGACGTGGTGGACAGATCACCATCGTTTAATTCAGGGGGCTTCTTTTGTTCTTCCGACCTGGACTGTAATTTCAACAGATGCAAGTCTCACAGGTTGGGGAGCTGTGTGGGGATCTCTGACGGCACAAGGAGTTTGGGAATCTCAGGAGGTGAGATTACCGATCAATATCTTGGAACTCCGTGCAGTTTTCAGAGCTCTTCAGTTTTGGCCTCTTCTGAAGAGAGAATCGTTCATTTGTTTTCAGACAGACAATGTCACAACTGTGGCATACATCAATCATCTAGGAGGGACTCACAGTCCTCTGGCTATGAAAGAAGTATCTCGAATTTTGGTTTGGGCGGAATCCAGCTCCTGTCTAATCTCTGCGGTTCATATCCCAGGTGTAGACAATTGGGAAGCGGATTATCTCAGTCGCCAAACGTTGCATCCGGGCGAATGGTCTCTTCACCCAGAGGTATTTCTTCAGATTGTTCAAATGTGGGGGCTCCCAGAGATAGATCTGATGGCCTCTCATCTAAACAAGAAACTTCCCAGGTATCTGTCCAGATCCCGGGATCCTCAGGCGGAGGCAGTGGATGCATTATCACTTCCTTGGAAGTATCATCCTGCCTATATCTTTCCGCCTCTAGTTCTTCTTCCAAGAGTAATCTCCAAGATTCTGAGGGAATGCTCGTTTGTTCTGCTAATAGCTCCGGCATGGCCTCACAGGTTTTGGTATGCGGATCTTGTCCGGATGGCATCTTGCCATCCATGGACTCTTCCGTTAAGACCAGACCTTCTGTCTCAAGGTCCTTTTTTCCATCCGGATCTGAAATCCTTAAATTTAAAGGTATGGAGATTGAACGCTTGATTCTTGGTCATAGAGGTTTCTCTGACTCCGTGATTAATACTATGTTACAGGCTCGTAAATCTGTATCTCGAGAGATATATTATAGAGTCTGGAAGACTTATATTTCTTGGTGTCTTTCTCATCATTTTTCTTGGCATTCTTTTAGAATACCGAGAATTTTACAGTTTCTTCAGGATGGTTTAGATAAGGGTTTGTCCGCGAGTTCTTTGAAAGGACAAATCTCCGCTCTTTCTGTTCTTTTTCACAGAAAGATTGCTATTCTTCCTGATATTCATTGTTTTGTACAAGCTTTGGTTCGTATAAAACCTGTCATTAAGTCAATTTCTCCTCCATGGAGTTTGAATTTGGTTTTGGGAGCTCTTCAAGCTCCTCCGTTTGAACCTATGCATTCATTGGACATTAAATTACTTTCTTGGAAAGTTTTGTTCCTTTTGGCCATCTCTTCTGCTAGAAGAGTTTCTGAATTATCTGCTCTTTCGTGTGAGTCTCCTTTTCTGATTTTTCATCAGGATAAGGCGGTGTTGCGAACTTCTTTTGAATTTTTACCTAAAGTTGTGAATTCCAACAACATTAGTAGAGAAATTGTGGTTCCTTCATTATGTCCTAATCCTAAGAATTCTAAGGAGAAATCATTGCATTCTTTGGATGTTGTTAGAGCTTTGAAATATTATGTTGAAGCTACGAAATCTTTCCGTAAGACTTCTAGTCTATTTGTTCTTTTCCGGTTCTAGGAAAGGCCAGAAAGCTTCTGCCATTTCTTTGGCATCTTGGTTGAAATCTTTAATTCATCTTGCCTATGTTGAGTCGGGTAAAATTCCGCCTCAAAGAATTACAGCTCATTCTACTAGGTCAGTTTCTACTTCCTGGGCGTTTAGGAATGAAGCTTCGGTTGACCAGATCTGCAAAGCAGCAACTTGGTCCTCTTTGCATACTTTTACTAAATTCTACCATTTTGATGTATTTTCTTCTTCTGAAGCAGTTTTTGGTAGAAAAGTTCTTCAGGCAGCGGTTTCAGTTTGAATCTTCTGCTTATGTTTTTTGTTAAACTTTATTTTGGGTGTGGATTATTTTCAGCAGGAATTGGCTGTCTTTATTTTATCCCTCCCTCTCTAGTGACTCTTGTGTGGAAAGATCCACATCTTGGGTAGTCATTATCCCATACGTCACTAGCTCATGGACTCTTGTTAATTACATGAAAGAAAACATAATTTATGTAAGAACTTACCTGATAAATTCATTTCTTTCATATTAACAAGAGTCCATGAGGCCCACCCTTTTTTGTGGTGGTTATGATTTTTTTGTATAAAGCACAATTATTCCAATTCCTTATTTTATATGCTTCGCACTTTTTTTCTTATCACCCCACTTCTTGGCTATTCGTTAAACTGATTTGTGGGTGTGGTGAGGGGTGTATTTATAGGCATTTTAAGGTTTGGGAAACTTTGCCCCTCCTGGTAGGAATGTATATCCCATACGTCACTAGCTCATGGACTCTTGTTAATATGAAAGAAATGAATTTATCAGGTAAGTTCTTACATAAATTATGTTGTTGGTGTGAATCTAAAGGATTCCCTTGGGACAAGGTTAAGATTCCTAGGATTCTATCCTTCCTTCAAGAAGGATTGGAAAAAGGATTATCTGCAAGTTCCCTGAAGGGACAGATTTCTGCCTTGTCTGTGTTACTTCACAAAAAGCTGGCCGCTGTGCCAGATGTTCAAGCCTTTGTTCAGGCTCTGGTTAGAATTAAGCCTGTTTACAAACCTTTGACTCCTCCTTGGAGTCTCAATTTAGTTCTTTCAGTTCTTCAGGGGGTTCCGTTTGAACCCTTGCATTCCGTTGATATTAAGTTATTATCTTGGAAAGTTTTGTTTTTAGTTGCAATTTCTTCTGCTAGAAGAGTTTCAGAATTATCTGCTCTGCAGTGTTCTCCTCCTTATCTGGTGTTCCATGCAGATAAGGTGGTTTTACGTACTAAACCTGGTTTTCTTCCAAAAGTTGTTTCTAACAAAAACATTAACCAGGAGATTATCGTACCTTCTCTGTGTCCGAAACCAGTTTCAAAGAAGGAACGTTTGTTGCACAATTTGGATGTTGTTCGCGCTCTAAAATTCTATTTAGATACTACAAAGGATTTTAGACAAACATCTTCCTTGTTTGTTGTTTATTCCGGTAAAAGGAGAGGTCAAAAAGCAACTTCTACCTCTCTCTCTTTTTGGATTAAAAGCATCATCAGATTGGCTTACGAGACTGCCGGACGGCAGCCTCCCGAAAGAATCACAGCTCATTCCACTAGGGCTGTGGCTTCCACATGGGCCTTCAAGAACGAGGCTTCTGTTGATCAGATATGTAGGGCAGCGACTTGGTCTTCACTGCACACTTTTACCAAATTTTACAAGTTTGATACTTTTGCTTCTTCTGAGGCTATTTTTGGGAGAAAGGTTTTGCAAGCCGTGGTGCCTTCCATTTAGGTGACCTGATTTGCTCCCTCCCTTCATCCGTGTCCTAAAGCTTTGGTATTGGTTCCCACAAGTAAGGATGACGCCGTGGACCGGACACACCTATGTTGGAGAAAACAGAATTTATGTTTACCTGATAAATTACTTTCTCCAACGGTGTGTCCGGTCCACGGCCCGCCCTGGTTTTT
>NC_069506.1:246112150-246193446 GCF_027579735.1 Bombina bombina | reverse complement strand
GCTACCTTTGAGACGAGACCTTCTTGTTCAGGGTCCGTTCGAACATCCGAATCTGGTTTCCACTCCAGCTGACTGCTTCTGGAGATTGAACGCTTGATTTTATCGAAGCGAGGTTTCTCAGATTCTGTTATCGATACTCTTGTTCAGGCCAGAAGCCTGTAACTAGAAAGATTTACCACAAAAATTTGGAAAAAATATATCTGTTGGTGTGAATCTAAAGGATTCCCTTGGGACAAGGTTAAGATTCCTAGGATTCTATCCTTCCTTCAAGAAGGATTGGAAAAAGGATTATCGGCAAGTTCCCTGAAGGGACAGATTTCTGCCTTTGTCAGGTGTTACTTCACAAAAAACTGGCAGCTGTGCCAGATGTTCAAGCCTTTGTTCAGGCTCTGGTTAGAATCAAGCCTGTTTACAAACCTTTGACTCCTCCTTGGAGTCTCAATCTAGTTCTTTCAGTTCTTCAGGGGGTTCCGTTTGAACCCTTACATTCCGTTGATATTAAGGTTATTATCTTGGAAAGTTTTGTTTTTTAGTTGCAATTTCTTCTGCTAGAAGAGTTTCAGAGATTATCTGCTCTGCAGTGTTCTCCTCCTTATCTGGTGTTCCATGCAGATAAGGTGGTTTTACGTACTAAACCTGGTTTTCTTCCAAAAGTTGTTTCTAACAAAAACATTAACCAGGAGATTATCGTACCTTCTCTGTGTCCGAAACCAGTTAAAGAGAGGAACGCTGTTGCACAATTTGGATGTTGTTCGCGCCTCTAAAATTCTATTTAGATGCTACAAAGGATTTTAGACAAACATCTTCCCTGTTTGTTGTTGTATTCAGGTAAAAGGAGAGGTCAAAAAGCAACTTCTACCTCTCTCTCTTTTTGGATTAAAAGCATCATCAGATTGGCTTACGAGACTGCCGGACGGCAGCCTCCCGAAAGAATCACGGCTCATTCCACTAGGGCTGTGGCTTCCACATGGGCCTTCAAGAACGAGGCTTCTGTTGATCAGATATGTAGGGCAGCGACTTGTCTTCACTGCACACTTTTACCAAAATTTACAAGTTTGATACTTTTGCTTCTTCTGAGGCTATTTTTGGGAGAAAGGTTTTGCAAGCCGTGGTGCCTTCCATTTAGGTGACCTGATTTGCTCCCTCCCTTCATCCGTGTCCTAAAGCTTTGGTATTGGTTCCCACAAGTAAGGATGACGCCGTGGACCGGACACACCTATGTTGGAGAAAACAGAATTTATGTTTACCTGATAAATTTCTTTCTCCAACGGTGTGTCCGGTCCACGGCCCGCCCTGGTTTTTTAATCAGGTCTGATAATTTATTTTCTTTAACTACAGTCACCACGGTACCATATGGTTTCTCCTATGCAAATATTCCTCCTTAACGTCGGTTCGAATGACTGGGGTAGGCGGAGCCTAGGAGGGATCATGTGACCAGCTTTGCTGGGCTCTTTGCCATTTCCTGTTGGGGAAGAGAATATCCCACAAGTAAGGATGACGCCGTGGACCGGACACACCGTTGGAGAAAGTAATTTATCAGGTAAACATAAATTCTGTAGGTGGTGAGTGCCCCAGCCATTGAGAGTATAAAGGTGCAGTTTTCTATTATAAAAACATTTTTATTTGTCTCCTTCTGTGGGTATAACCTGAGCTATTGAGGACTGTGGCATGTTAGAAGGTTCTCCTTCTGTACTAAGTCATACCTGATTATATTGTGAGGAGGCCGCGGTTTAATTATGTTCCACATGCCTAAACACCGTTATAAAGTCTAAGAAGGGAGACAAGCCTGCTAAGGCTCTTAGTCCCTCTGAGCCGTCTACCTCTCAGGACTCGGCGTCCCGTGAGATTACTTCCCTTGCTACATTATTCACTCCACATGCAGTTCCCCGTAGCACATCTAATCCTCCTTCCGGAGGGGGACTTCTTCCTGCGGACTTTGCCGCGCAGTTACAAACGGCGGTGTCTGCAGCACTTAGTGCATCACCATGCTCTAACAAACGCAAGAGAAAGGTTAGACATAGCTCTCCTGACTCGGAGTCATCTAAATAGCGGATTTAGCTTTTATGTATCAGTTATCCTGATGATTAGTTAACCTCTGTAGCTTTAGAGGGTGAACTTTCTGGGTCAGAGTCCTTAGCGTCTGACAAAAAAGGGTTTTGTAGAGTGGTGAGAAGCAAGAAAGTAATAACCACAACGATGGCTCTCTGATGGGTACACATACAAATACAATCACTCCCCAAAACAGTCGTTGCTGGCAGCCCAATGCAATCAACAGGGGTAGCACTCATAGTGCTTGCTTGCCCTCCACCTCGGACGCCAAATCTACAGAGTGCAGTGTATTGGGACCCCGCATCCACACGGTCAGCACATTCTTGCTTGTCCCTCTCACCCTTCTTAGCGTTGTCAACAATGTGCGGCAATCCGGATTGTCGGGCGCTTCCAATGATGTCACTCATGCATAGAGGAGTGTAATCTCACAGCAGAGGGGTGAAACGGACCACTGTACGGAGGTGTGGATCTACTGGAACAAAGTAAGCTGAATAGATACGATCCACACCATCCAATAATTTATTAAAAACTAATTTTATTGTTCATCCTTAAAACGATACTGGACAGCTCAGGAACATAGTGTGAGCGCAGCTCTTAGCTTACGTGTTTAGGCTAATAAGCCGTTGTCATAGCCTATAGTGCTGTGCTCTGCTCTCATTTTCTTCATAAATCGAAAAAAAACCACAGCTGTATTCATTACTTTTGGGAATTAAGAACCTGGCCACCAGGAGGCGGCAAAAACACCCCAGCCAAAAGCTTAAAGCGACACTAAAACCAAATTTTTTTCTTTCATGATTCAGATAGAGCATGCAATTTTAAGCAGCTGTCTAATTTCTCCAACATAGGTGTGTCCGGTCCACGGCGTCATCCTTACTTGTGGGATATTCTCTTCCCCAACAGGAAATGGCAAAGAGCCCAGCAAAGCTGGTCACATGATCCCTCCTAGGCTCCGCCTTCCCCAGTCATTCTCTTTGCCGTTGTACAGGCAACATCTCCACGGAGATGGCTTAGAGTTTTTTTAGTGTTTAAACTGTAGTTTTTATTCTTCAATCAAGAGTTTGTTATTTTAAAATAGTGCTGGTATGTACTATTTACTCTGAAACAGAAAAGTGATGAAGATTTCTGTTTGTAAGAGGAAAATGATTTTAGCAACCGTTACTAAAATCGATGGCTGTTTCCACACAGGACTGTTGAGAGGAATTAACTTCAGTTGGGGGAAACAGTGAGCAGACTTTTGCTGCTTGAGGTATGACACATTTCTAACAAGACTATGTAATGCTGGAAGCTGTCATTTTCCCTATGGGATCCGGTAAGCCATTTTTATTACATAAGAATAAAGGGCTTCACAAGGGCTTTTAAGACTGGTAGACATTTTCTGGGCTAAAACGATTGATATATAAGCATTTTTAATACTTCATAGCTTTGAGGAATTATTTTATTCTTGGGAATTATGTAAAATAACGGCAGGCACTGTATTGGACACCTTGTTCTCTAGGGGCTTTCCCTAATTTTTGTACTTTGTTATCAAGTTTATGCCTGTTTAACATGTCTGAACTACCAGATAGACTGTGTTCTGAATGTGGGGAAGCCAGAATTCCTTCTCATTTAAATAAATGTGATTTATGTGACAATGACAATGATGCCCAAGATGATTCCTCAAGTGAGGGGAGTAAGCATGGTACTGCATCATTCCCTCCTTCGTCTACACGAGTCTTGCCCACTCAGGAGGCCCCTAGTACATCTAGCGCGCCAATACTCCTTATTATGCAACAATTAACGGCTGTATCCTAGAGGTCCCGGTGCCCCCCGACGCTTTTCCTATACCCAAGCGGTGGCGGACATAGTAAATAAAGAGTGGGAAAGGCCCGGCATACCTTTTGTTCCTCCCCCTATATTTAAGAAATTTTCCTATGGTCGACCCCAGAAAGGACTTATGGCAGACAGTCCCCAAGGTCGAGGGGGGCGGTTTCTACTCTAAACAAACGCACTACTATTCCCTATCGAAGATAGTTGTGCTTTCAAAGATCCTATGGATAAAAAATTAGAGGGTTTGCTTAAAAAGATTTTTGTACAGCAAGGCTACCTTCTACAACCAATTTCATGCATTGTTCCTGTCACTACGGCAGCGTGGTTCTGGTTCGAGGAACTAGAAAAGTCGCTCAGTAAAGAATCTTCATATGAGGAGGTTATGGACAGAGTTCACGCACTTAAATTGGCTAACTCTTTATCTTTAGACGCCACTTTGCAATTAGCTAGATTAGCGGCGAAAAATTCAGGGTTTTGCTATTGTGGCGCGCAGAGCGCTTTGGCTAAAGTCTTGGTCAGCGGATGCGTCATCCAAGACAAATTACTTAACATTCCTTTCAAAGGGTAAAACTTTATTTGGCCCTGACTTGAAAGAGATTATTCTCCAACATAGGTGTGTCCGGTCCACGGCGTCATCCTTACTTGTGGGATATTCTCTTCCCCAACAGGAAATGGCAAAGAGCCCAGCAAAGCTGGTCACATGATCCCTCCTAGGCTCCGCCTACCCCAGTCATTCTCTTTGCCGTTGTACAGGCAACATCTCCACGGAGATGGCTTAGAGTTTTTTAGGTGTTTAACTGTAGTTTTTATTATTCAAGTCAAGAGTTTGTTATTTTAAAATAGTGCTGGTATGTACTATTTACTCAGAAACAGAAAAGAGATGAAGATTTCTGTTTGTATGAGGAAAGATGATTTTAGCAACCGTTACTAAAATCCATGGCTGTTCCACACAGGACTGTTGAGAGCAATTAACTTCAGTTGGGGGAACAGTGAGCAGTCTCTTGCTGCTTGAGGTATGACACATTCTAACAAGACGATGTAATGCTGGAAGCTGTCATTTTCCCTATGGGATCCGGTAAGCCATGTTTATTAAGATAGTAAATAAGGGCTTCACAAGGGCTTATTAAGACTGTAGACTTTTTCTGGGCTAAATCGATTCATTATTAACACATATTTAGCCTTGAGGAATCATTTAATCTGGGTATTTTGATAAGATTATATCGGCAGGCACTGTTTTAGACACCTTATTCTTTAGGGGCTTTCCCTAATCATAGGCAGAGCCTCATTTTCGCGCCGGTGTTGCGCACTTGTTTTTGAAGGCATGACATGCAGTCGCATGTGTGAGGAGCTCTGATACATAGAAAAGACTTTCTGAAGGCGTCATTTGGTATCGTATTCCCCTTTGGGCTTGGTTGGGTCTCAGCAAAGCAGATACCTGGGACTGTATAGGGGGGGTTAAAGTGTCAAAACGGCTCCGTTCGTTATTTTTAAGGTTAAGCTGTCAAATTTGTTGTGCAAATACTTTAAGGCTTAAGTTACTGTGGGGAAATTTTGGTGAAATTTTGAACAATTCCTTCATCTTTTTCAGCATTTGCAGTATAAAGTTGTGTTCAGTGTTTGAAAATTTACAAGGGACAGTACGGGTTGGTTTATTGTAAAAACGTTTTTTTGTAGCTTGTTGATCAAGATTTTATGCCTGTTTATACATGTCTGAAACAACCAGATAGACTGTTGTTCTGAGTGTAGGGGAAAGCCAGATGTGTCCTATTCCCATTTAAATATATGTGATATTGTGTCATAATGTCCAAACAAAGTCGGGATAATAATGCCATAGATTTGCCCATGATGATTCCTCTAAGTGAGGGGAGTATGCATGGTACTTGCATCATTCCCTCCTTCTGTGTCTACTCGAGTCTTGCCCACTCAGGAGGCCCCTAGTACATCGAGCCGCGCCAACACTTCGTACCTATACAACAATTAACGGCTGTAATGGATAATTCTGTCAAAAACATTTTAGCCAAAATGAACACTTATCAGCGTAAGCGCGACTGCTCTGTTTTAGATACTGAAGAGCATGACGACGCTGATAATAATGGTTCTGAAGGGCCCCTAAACCAGTCTGATGGGGCCAGGGAGGTTTTGTCTGAGGGAGAAATTACTGATTCAGGGAACATTTCTCAACAAGCTGAACCTGATGTGATTACGTTTAAATTTAAGTTGGAACATCTCCGCATTCTGCTTAAGGAGGTATTATCCACTCTGGATGATTGTGACAAGTTGGTCATCCCAGAGAAACTATGTAAAATGGACAAGTTCCTAGAGGTCCCGGGGCTCCCAGAAGCTTTTCCTATACCCAAGCGGGTGGCGGACATTGTAAATAAAGAATGGGAAAGGCCCGGTATTCCTTTCGTCCCTCCCCCCATATTTAAAAAATTGTTTCCTATGGTCGACCCCAGAAAGGACTTATGGCAGACAGTCCCCAAGGTCGAGGGAGCGGTTTCCACCTTAAACAAACGCACCACGATACCCATAGAAGATAGTTGTGCTTTCAAAGATCCTATGGATAAAAAATTAGAAGGTTTACTTAAAAAGATGTTTGTTCAGCAGGGTTACCTTCTACAACCAATTTCATGCATTGTCCCTGTCGCTACAGCCGCGTGTTTCTGGTTCGATGAGCTGGTAAAGGCGGTCGATAGTGATTCTCCTCCTTATGAGGAGATTATGGACAGAATCAATGCTCTCAAATTGGCTAATTCTTTCACCTTAGACGCCACTTTGCAATTGGCTAGGTTAGCGGCTAAGAACTCTGGGTTTGCTATTGTGGCGCGCAGAGCGCTTTGGTTGAAATCTTGGTCAGCTGATGCGTCTTCCAAGAACAAGCTACTTAACATTCCTTTCAAGGGGAAAACGCTGTTTGGCCCTGACTTGAAAGAGATTATCTCTGCTATCACTGGGGGTAAGGGCCACGCCCTTCCTCAGGATCGGCCTTTCAAGGCAAAAAATAAACCTAATTTTCGTCCCTTTCGTAGAAACGGACCAGCCCAAAGTGCTACGTCCTCTAAGCAAGAGGGTAATTCTTCTCAAGCCAAGCCAGCTTGGAGACCAATGCAAGGCTGGAACAAGGGAAAGCAGGCCAAGAAACCTGCCACTGCTACCAAGACAGCATGAAATGTTGGCCCCCGATCCGGGACCGGATCTGGTGGGGGGCAGACTCTCTCTCTTCGCTCAGGCTTGGGCAAGAGATGTTCTGGATCCTTGGGCGCTAGAAATAGTCTCCCAAGGTTATTTTCTGGAGTTCAAGGGGCTTCCCCCAAGGGGGAGGTTCCACAGGTCTCAGTTGTCTTCAGACCACATAAAAAGACAGGCATTCTTACATTGTGTAGAAGACCTGTTAAAAATGGGAGTGATTCATCCTGTTCCATTAGGAGAACAAGGGATGGGGTTCTACTCCAATCTGTTCATAGTTCCCAAAAAAGAGGGAACGTTCAGACCAATCTTAGATCTCAAGATCTTAAACAAGTTTCTCAAGGTTCCATCGTTCAAGATGGAAACCATTCGAACAATTCTTCCTTCCATCCAGGAAGGTCAATTCATGACCACGGTGGATTTAAAGGATGCGTATCTACATATTCCTATCCACAAGGAACATCATCGGTTCCTAAGGTTCGCATTCCTGGACAAGCATTACCAGTTCGTGGCGCTTCCTTTCGGATTAGCCACTGCTCCAAGGATTTTCACAAAGGTACTAGGGTCCCTTCTAGCTGTGCTAAGACCAAGGGGCATTGCCGTAGTACCTTACTTGGACGACATTCTGATTCAAGCGTCGTCCCTTCCTCAAGCAAAGGCTCACACGGACATTGTCCTGGCCTTTCTCAGATCTCACGGATGGAAAGTGAACGTGGAAAAGAGTTCTCTATCTCCGTCAACAAGGGTTCCCTTCTTGGGAACAATAATAGACTCCTTAGAAATGAGGATTTTTCTGACAGAAGCCAGAAAATCAAAGCTTCTAGACTCCTGTCGGATACTTCATTCCGTTCCTCTTCCTTCCATAGCGCAGTGCATGGAAGTGATAGGTTTGATGGTAGCGGCAATGGACATAGTTCCTTTTGCGCGCATTCATCTAAGACCATTACAACTGTGCATGCTCAGTCAGTGGAATGGGGACTATACAGACTTGTCTCCGAAGATACAAGTAAATCAGAGGACCAGAGACTCACTCCGTTGGTGGCTGTCCCTGGACAACCTGTCACAAGGGATGACCTTCCGCAGACCAGAGTGGGTCATTGTCACGACCGACGCCAGTCTGATGGGCTGGGGCGCGGTCTGGGGATCCCTGAAAGCTCAGGGTCTTTGGTCTCGGGAAGAATCTCTTCTACCGATAAATATTCTGGAACTGAGAGCGATATTCAATGCTCTCAAAGCTCGGCCTCAGCTAGCGAGGGCCAAGTTCATACGGTTTCAATCAGACAACATGACAACTGTTGCGTACATCAACCATCAGGGGGGAACAAGGAGTTCCCTAGCGATGGAAGAAGTGACCAAAATCATTCTATGGGCGGAGTCTCACTCCTGCCACCTGTCTGCTATCCACATCCCAGGAGTGGAAAATTGGGAAGCGGATTTTCTGAGTCGTCAGACATTGCATCCGGGGGAGTGGGAACTCCATCCGGAAATCTTTGCCCAAGTCACTCAACTGTGGGGCATTCCAGACATGGATCTGATGGCCTCTCATCAGAACTTCAAAGTTCCTTGCTACGGGTCCAGATCCAGGGATCCCAAGGCGGCTCTAGTGGATGCACTAGTAGCACCTTGGACCTTCAAACTAGCTTATGTGTTCCCTCCGTTTCCTCTCATCCCCAGGCTGGTAGCCAGGATCAATCAGGAGAGGGCGTCGGTGATCTTGATAGCTCCTGCGTGGCCACGCAGGACTTGGTATGCAGATCTGGTGAATATGTCATCGGCTCCACCATGGAAGCTACCTTTGAGACGAGACCTTCTTGTTCAGGGTCCGTTCGAACATCCGAATCTGGTCTCACTCCAGCTGACTGCTTGGAGATTGAACGCTTGATCTTATCGAAGCGAGGGTTCTCAGATTCTGTTATCGATACTCTTGTTCAGGCCAGAAAGCCTGTAACTAGAAAGATTTACCACAAAATTTGGAAAAAATATATCTGTTGGTGTGAATCTAAAGGATTCCCTTGGGACAAGGTTAAAATTCCTAAGATTCTATCCTTCCTTCAAGAAGGATTGGAAAAAGGATTATCTGCAAGTTCCCTGAAGGGACAGATTTCTGCCTTGTCTGTGTTACTTCACAAAAAGCTGGCAGCTGTGCCAGATGTTCAAGCCTTTGTTCAGGCTCTGGTCAGAATCAAGCCTGTTTACAAACCTTTGACTCCTCCTTGGAGTCTCAACTTAGTTCTTTCAGTTCTTCAGGGGGTTCCGTTTGAACCCTTACATTCCGTTGATATTAAGTTATTATCTTGGAAAGTTTTGTTTTTGGTTGCAATTTCTTCTGCTCGAAGAGTTTCAGAATTATCTGCTCTGCAGTGTTCTCCTCCTTATCTGGTGTTCCATGCAGATAAGGTGGTTTTACGTACTAAACCTGGTTTTCTTCCAAAAGTTGTTTCTAACAAAAACATTAACCAGGAGATTATCGTACCTTCTCTGTGTCCGAAACCAGTTTCGAAGAAGGAACGTTTGTTGAACAATTTGGATGTTGTTCGCGCTCTAAAATTCTATTTAGATGCTACAAAGGATTTTAGACAAACATCTTCCTTGTTTGTTGTTTATTCCGGTAAAAGGAGAGGTCAAAAAGCAACTTCTACCTCTCTCTCTTTTTGGATTAAAAGCATCATCAGATTGGCTTACGAGACTGCCGGACGGCAGCCTCCCGAAAGAATCACAGCTCATTCCACTAGGGCTGTGGCTTCCACATGGGCCTTCAAGAACGAGGCTTCTGTTGATCAGATATGTAGGGCAGCGACTTGGTCTTCACTGCACACTTTTACCAAATTTTACAAGTTTGATACTTTTGCTTCTTCTGAGGCTATTTTTGGGAGAAAGGTTTTGCAAGCCGTGGTGCCTTCCATTTAGGTGACCTGATTTGCTCCCTCCCTTCATCCGTGTCCTAAAGCTTTGGTATTGGTTCCCACAAGTAAGGATGACGCCGTGGACCGGACACACCTATGTTGGAGAAAACAGAATTTATGTTTACCTGATAAATTACTTTCTCCAACGGTGTGTCCGGTCCACGGCCCGCCCTGGTTTTTTAATCAGGTCTGATATTTTATTTTCTTTAACTACAGTCACCACGGTATCATATGGTTTCTCCTATGCAAATATTCCTCCTTAACGTCGGTCGAATGACTGGGGTAGGCGGAGCCTAGGAGGGATCATGTGACCAGCTTTGCTGGGCTCTTTGCCATTTCCTGTTGGGGAAGAGAATATCCCACAAGTAAGGATGACGCCGTGGACCGGACACACCGTTGGAGAAAGTAATTTATCAGGTAAACATAAATTCTGTTATTTCAGATATCACTGGGGGTAAGGGCCACTCCCTTCCTCAGGATAGGTCTTTTAAGGCTAAAAATAAACCAAATTTTCGTCCCTTTCGCAGAAACGGACCAGCCTCAAGTTCTACATCCTCTAAGCAAGAGGGTAATACTTCTCAAACCAAGCCAGCCTGGAGGCCAATGCAAGGCTGGAACAAAGGTAAGCAGGCCAAGAAACCTGCCACTGCTACCAAGACAGCATGAGATGTTGGCCCCCGATCCGGGACCGGATCTGGTGGGGGGCAGACTTTCTCTCTTCGCTCAGGCTTGGGCAAGAGATGTTCTGGATCCTTGGGCGCTAGAAATAGTCTCCCAAGGTTATCTTCTGGAATTCAAGGAGCTACCCCCAAGGGGGAGGTTCCACAGGTCTCAATTGTCTTCAGACCACATAAAAAGATAGGCATTCTTACATTGTGTAGAAGACCTGTTAAAAATGGGAGTGATTCATCCGGTTCCATTAGGAGAACAAGGGATGGGATTCTACTCCAATCTGTTCATAGTTCCCAAAAAAGAGGTAACATTCAGACCAATCTTAGATCTCAAGATCCTAAACAAATTTCTCAAGGTTCCATCGTTCAAAATGGAAACCATTCGGACAATTCTTCCTACCATCCAGGAAGGTCAATTCATGACCACGGTGGATTTAAAGGATGCGTATCTACATATTCCTATCCACAAGGAACATCATCGGTTCCTAAGGTTCGCCTTTCTGGACAAGCATTACCAGTTTGTGGCACTTCCATTCGGATTAGCCACTGCTCCAAGAATTTTCACAAAGGTACTAGGGTCCCTTCTAGCGGTGCTAAGACCAAGGGGCATTGCAGTAGTACCTTACTTGGACGACATACTGATTCAAGCGTCGTCTCTACCACAAGCAAAGGCTCATACGGACATTGTCCTGGCCTTTCTCAGATCTCACGGGTGGAAAGTGAACGTAGAAAAAAGTTCTCTATCTCCGTCAACAAGAGTTCCCTTCTTGGGAACAATAATAGACTCCTTAGAAATGAGGATTTTTCTGACAGAGGCCAGAAAATCAAAACTTCTAAGCTCTTGTCAAGTACTTCATTCTGTTCTTCTTCCTTCCATAGCGCAGTGCATGGAAGTAATAGGTTTGATGGTCGCGGCAATGGACATAGTTCCTTTTGCGCAAATTCATCTAAGACCATTACAACTGTGCATGCTCAGTCAGTGGAATGGGGATTATACAGACTTGTCTCCGACGATACAAGTAGATCAGAGGACCAGAGATTCACTCCGTTGGTGGCTGACCCTGGACAACCTGTCACAAGGGATGAGCTTCTGCAGACCAGAGTGGGTCATTGTCACGACCGACGCCAGTCTGGTGGGCTGGGGCGCGGTCTGGGAACCCCTGAAAGCTCAGGGTCTTTGGTCTCGGGAAGAATCTCTTCTCCCGATAAATATTCTGGAACTGAGAGCGATATTCAAGGCTTGGCCTCAGCTAGCAAAGGCCAAATTCATACGGTTTCAATCAGACAACATGACGACTGTTGCGTATATCAACCATCAGGGGGGAACAAGGAGTTCCCTGGCGATGGAAGAAGTGACCAAAATAATTCAATGGGCGGAGACTCACTCCTGCCACTTGTCTGCAATCCACATCCCAGGAGTGGAAAATTGGGAAGCGGATTTTCTGAGTCGTCAGACATTTCATCCGGGGGAGTGGGAACTCCATCCGGAAATCTTTGCCCAAATAATTCAATTGTGGGGCATTCCAGACATGGATCTGATGGCGTCTCGTCAGAACTTCAAGGTTCCTTGCTACGGGTCCAGATCCAGGGATCCCAAGGCGACTCTAGTGGATGCACTAGTAGCACCTTGGAGCTTCAACCTAGCTTATGTGTTCCCACCGTTTCCTCTCATTCCCAGGCTGGTAGCCAGGATCAAACAGGAGAGGGTATCGGTGATCTTGATAGCTCCTGCGTGGCCACGCAGGACTTGGTATGCAGATCTGGTGAATGTCATCGGCTCCACCATGGAGGCTACCTTTGAGACAGGACCTTCTTGTTCAAGGTCCGTTCGAACATCCGAATCTGGCCTCACTCCAACTGACTGCTTGGAGATTGAACGCTTGATTTTATCAAAGCGAGGGTTCTCAGATTCTGTCATTGATACTCTTGTTCAGGCCAGAAAGCCTGTAACTAGAAAAATCTACCATAAAATATGGAAAAAATATATCTGTTGGTGTGAATCTAAAGGATTCCCATGGAACAAGATAAAAATTCCTAAAATTCTATCCTTTCTTCAAGAAGGTTTGGAGAAAGGATTATCTGCAAGTTCTTTGAAGGGACAGATTTCTGCTTTATCTGTTTTACTTCACAAAAAGCTGGCGGCTGTGCCAGATGTTCAAGCTTTTGTTCAGGCTCTGGTTAGAATCAAGCCTGTTTACAAACCTTTGACTCCTCCTTGGAGTCTCAATTTAGTTCTTTCAGTTCTTCAGGGGGTTCCGTTTGAACCCCTACATTCCGTTGATATCAAGTTATTATCTTGGAAAGTTTTGTTTTTGGTTGCAATTTCTTCTGCTAGAAGAGTTTCAGAGTTATCTGCTCTGCAGTGTTCTCCTCCTTATCTGGTGTTCCATGCAGATAAGGTGGTTTTGCGCACTAAACCTGGTTTTCTTCCGAAAGTTGTTTCTAACAAAAATATTAACCAGGAGATAGTCGTGCCTTCTTTGTGTCCGAATCCAGTTTCAAAGAAGGAACGTTTGTTGCACAATTTGGATGTAGTTCGTGCTCTAAAATTCTATTTCGAGGCTACAAAGGATTTCAGACAAACATCTTCCTTGTTTGTTGTTTATTCTGGTAAAAGGAGAGGTCAAAAAGCAACTTCTACCTCTCTCTCTTTTTGGCTTAAAAGCATCATCAGATTGGCTTATGAGACTGCCGGACGGCAGCCTCCTGAAAGAATCACAGCTCATTCCACTAGGGCCGTGGCTTCCACATGGGCCTTCAAGAACGAGGCTTCTGTTGATCAGATATGTAAGGCAGCGACTTGGTCTTCACTGCACACTTTTACCAAATTTTACAAATTTGATACTTTTGCTTCTTCTGAGGCTATTTTTGGGAGAAAGGTTTTGCAAGCCGTGGTGCCTTCCATCTAGGTGACCTGATTTGCTCCCTCCCATCATCCGTGTCCTAAAGCTTTGGTATTGGTTCCCACAAGTAAAGATGACGCCGTGGACCGGACACACCTATGTTGGAGAAAACAGAATTTATGTTTACCTGATAAATTACTTTCTCCAACGGTGTGTCCGGTCCACGGCCCGCCCTGGTTTTTTAATCAGGTCTGATGATTTATTTTCTCTAACTACAGTCACCACTGTATCATATGATTTCTCCTATGCAAATATTCCTCCTTTACGTCGGTCGAATGACTGGGGAAGGCGGAGCCTAGGAGGGATCATGTGACCAGCTTTTCTGGGCTCTGCCATTTCCTGTTGGGGAAGAGAATATCCCGCAAGTAAGGATGACGCCGTGGACCGGACACACCGTTGGAGAAAGTAATTTATCAGGTAAACATAAATTCTGATTTTTCATTGCTTCTGGTTGCTAGAAGCTTGTTCTTTGCCATTTTTTCCCATTCCTGAAACTGTCATTTAAGGAATTTGATCAATTTTGCTTTATATGTTGTTTTTTCTCTTACATATTGCAAGATGTCTCACGTTGCATCTGAGTCAGAAGATACTACAGGAAAATCGCTGTCTAGTGCTGGATCTACCAAAGCTAAGTGTATCTGCTGTAAACTTTTGGTAGCTATTCCTCCGGCTGTTGTTTGTATTAATTGTCATGACAAACTTGTTAATGCAGATAATATTTCCTTTAGTAAAGTACCATTGCCTGTTGCAGTTCCTTCAACATCTAAGGTGCAGAATGTTCCTGATAACATAAGAGATTTTGTTTCTGAATCCATCAAGAAGGCTATGTCTGTTATTTCTCCTTCTAGTAAACGTAAAAAATCTTTTAAAACTTCTCTCCCTACAGATGAATTTTTAAATGAACATCATCATTCTGATTCTGATGACTCTTCTGGTTCAGAGGATTCTGTCTCAGAGATTGATGCTGATAAATCTTCATACTTATTTAAAATGGAATGTATTCGTTCTTTACTTAAAGAAGTACTAATTGCTTTAGAAATAGAGGATTCTGGTCCTCTTGATACTAATTCTAAATATTTAGATAAGGTATTTAAATCTCCTGTGGTTATTCCAGAAGTTTTTCCTGTTCCTAATGCTATTTCTGCAGTAATTTCCAAAGAATGAGATAAATTGGGTAATTCATTTACTCCTTCTAAACGTTTTAAGCAATTATATCCTGTGCCGTCTGACAGATTAGAATTTTGGGACAAAATCCCTAAAGTTGATGGGGCTATTTCTACCCTTGCTAAACGTACTACTATTCCTACGTCAGATGGTACTTCGTTTAAGGATCCTTTAGATAGAAAAATTGAATCCTTTCTAAGAAAAGCTTATCTGTGTTCAGGTAATCTTCTTAGACCTGCTATATCATTGGCTGAGGTTGCTGCAGCTTCAACTTTTTGGTTGGAAACTTTAGCGCAACAAGTAACAGATCATGATTCTCATGATATTATTATTCTTCAGCATGCTAATAATTTTATCTGTGATGCCATTTTTTATATTATCAGAGTTGATGTCAGGTTTATGTCTCTAGCTATTTTAGCTAGAAGAGCTTTATGGCTTAAGACTTGGAATGCTGATATGGCTTCTAAATCAACTCTACTTTCCATTTCTTTCCAGGGTAACAAATTATTTGGTTCTCAGTTGGATTCTATTATCTCAACTGTTACTGGTGGGAAAGGAACTTTTTTACCACAGGATAAAAAATCTAAAGGTAAAAACAGGGCTAATAATCGTTTTCGTTCCTTTCGTTTCAACAAAGAACAAAAGCCTAATCCTTCATCCTCAGGAGCAGTTTCAGTTTGGAAACCATCTCCAGTCTGGAATAAATCCAAGCCTGCTAGAAAGGCAAAGCCTGCTTCTAAGTCCACATGAAGGTGCGGCCCTCATTCCAGCTCAGCTGGTAGGGGGCAGGTTACGTTTTTTCAAAGAAATTTGGATCAATTCTGTTCACAATCTTTGGATTCAGAACATTGTTTCAGAAGGGTACAGAATTGGTTTCAAGATGAGACCTCCTGCAAAGAGATTTTTTCTTTCCCGTGTCCCAGTAAATCCAGTGAAAGCTCAAGCATTTCTGAATTGTGTTTCAGATCTAGAGTTGGCTGGAGTAATTATGCCAGTTCCAGTTCCAGAACAGGGGATGGGGTTTTATTCAAATCTCTTCATTGTACCAAAGAAGGAGAATTCCTTCAGACCAGTTCTGGATCTAAAAATATTGAATCGTTATGTAAGGATACCAACGTTCAAGATGGTAACTGTAAGGACTATCTTGCCTTTTGTTCAGCAAGGGCATTATATGTCCACAATAGATTTACAGGATGCATATCTGCATATTCCGATTCATCCAGATCATTATCAGTTCCTGAGATTCTCTTTTCTGGACAAGCATTACCAGTTTGTGGCTCTGCCGTTTGGCATAGCTACAGCTCCAAGAATTTTTACAAAGGTTCTCGGTGCCCTTCTGTCTGTAATCAGAGAACAGGGTATTGTGGTATTTCCTTATTTGGACGATATCTTGGTACTTGCTCAGTCTTTACATTTAGCAGAATCTCATACGAATCGACTTGTGTTGTTTCTTCAAGATCATGGTTGGAGGATCAATTTACCAAAAAGTTCATTGATTCCTCAGACAAGGGTAACCTTTCTGGGTTTCCAGATAGATTCAGTGTCCATGACTCTGTCTTTAACAGACAAGAGACGTCTAAAATTGATTTCAGCTTGTCGAAACCTTCAGTCACAATCATTCCCTTCGGTAGCCTTATGCATGGAAATTCTAGGTCTTATGACTGCTGCATCGGACGCGATCCCCTTTGCTCGTTTTCACATGCGACCTCTTCAGCTCTGTATGCTGAATCAATGGTGCAGGGATTACACAAAGATATCTCAATTAATATCTTTAAAACCGATTGTTCGACACTCTCTAACGTGGTGGACAGATCACCATCGTTTAATTCAGGGGGCTTCTTTTGTGCTTCCGACCTGGACTGTAATTTCAACAGATGCAAGTCTCACAGGTTGGGGAGCTGTGTGGGGATCTCTGACGGCACAAGGAGTTTGGGAATCTCAGGAGGTGAGATTACCGATCAATATTTTGGAACTCCGTGCAATTTTCAGAGCTCTTCAGTTTTGGCCTCTTCTGAAGAGAGAATCGTTCATTTGTTTTCAGACAGACAATGTCACAACTGTGGCATACATCAATCATCAAGGAGGGACTCACAGTCCTCTGGCTATGAAAGAAGTATGCATGAAAAGAGATTCCGACATCCATCAATTATATAAAAGTATTCAGTCTTTATTCATATTCGTTAAAAACAGGAACACAGCAAACAAACGGTCAAGTGAACCTAGGCGCAGCACGCAGGCTTACGCGTTTCAGAAGTAAATTCCGTAGTCACAGCCTAAGTGCTAAACCCCCACATCCCATTTAAAAAGCCAAGTGGGTAAATGTGATTGGTAAAAACAAAACAACGCCCTAGTTTTTCTGACCAATAATATAAAGTATGTAATTAAGAAACTGATGTCTATTCTTAAAGGAGTAACATAGTCGCACAAGTATTACACATGTAAATCAAAGAAATGAATAAAAGACGAGGAGCTAAATTGACAAAACCCCGGATATATTTAAGGCTAAATATGAAAAAATGAGAGAGAACGAGTGAGAAACCAGACTATGTGTGTACATACCAATAAAAATTATATATATATATATAAATCAGATACTCTTGCTGCATGTACATATAAACAAAATGATTAGCGAGAGATATATATTTGTTTGTGTACATCCATAACAAAGCAATTATACATAAGCTAAGGGTAAATGCCCAAAAGAGCTCAAAAAAAAATATAAAACAAACAAATATATATCTCTCGCTTTTTAAATGGGATGTGGGGGTTTAGCACTTAGGCTGTGACTACGGAATTTACTTCCGAAACGCGTAAGCCTGCGTGCTGCGCCTAGGTTCACTTGACCGTTTGTTTGCTGTGTTCCTGTTTTTAACGAATATGAATAAAGACTGAATACTTTTATATAATTGATGGATGTCGGAATCTCTTTTCATGCATGTCTTATTCCAGTGTCATCCGACACATCAGCTGTGTTACTGTTTTGGAGCGGACCCGAGCGGCAGTTTCTTTCCTGGTAAAGAGTCCATATGATTGGTGGATTGCCGAGCACGTCATCACCCACACCTTCTAACGAGCCACTCAGCGTAAACCCTGTGAGCCGCGTAATTTGAAGCTGGCGTCTTCGTGTGCGGCACAGGAGTAGCCGAAGGATACTGGCAACGCTAGTGGCGGAATATATGTGTCGATCTTATGAAGTGGTGTGGTGAGTTATTCTTTACTTATGCTTTTGCTCCAATACTAAAGGAGTGATACTGAGGATTGACTTTGTGCAACTTGGGCCCTACATCGAACTGTGAGCCAAGCATAGCTCACGGCCGTACTGTTTGGGTTTCTTTGTGTTTGTATTTTATGAAAGAAGTATCTCAAATTTTGGTTTGGGCGGAATCCAGCTCCTGTCTAATCTCTGCGGTTCATATCCCAGGTGTAGACAATTGGGAAGCGGATTATCTCAGTCGCCAAACGTTGCATCCGGGCGAATGGTCTCTTCACCCAGAGGTATTTCTTCAGATTGTTCAAATGTGGGAACTTCCAGAAATAGATCTGATGGCGTCTCATCTAAACAAGAAACTTCCCAGATATCTGTCCAGATCCCGGGATCCTCAGGCGGAGGCAGTGGATGCATTATCACTTCCTTGGAAGTATCATCCTGCCTATATCTTTCCGCCTCTAGTTCTTCTTCCAAGAGTAATCTCCAAGATTCTGAAGGAATGCTCGTTTGTTCTGCTGGTAGCTCCGGCATGGCCTCACAGGTTTTGGTATGCGGATCTTGTCCGGATGGCCTCTTGCCAACCGTGTACTCTTCCGTTAAGACCAGACCTTCTGTCACAAGGTCCTTTTTTCCATCAGGATCTCAAATCCTTAAATTTAAAGGTATGGAGATTGAACGCTTGATTCTTGGTCAAAGAGGTTTCTCTGACTCTGTGATTAATACTATGCGACAGGCTCGTAAATCTGTATCTAGAGAGATATATTATAGAGTCTGGAAGACTTATATTTCTTGGTGTCTTTCTCATCATTTTTCTTGGCATTCTTTTAGAATACCGAGAATTTTACAGTTTCTTCAGGATGGTTTAGATAAGGGTTTGTCCGCAAGTTCCTTGAAAGGACAAATCTCTGCTCTTTCTGTTCTTTTTCACAGAAAGATTGCTATTCTTCCTGATATTCGTTGTTTTGTACAAGCTTTGGTTCGTATAAAACCTGTCATTAAATCAATTTCTCCTCCTTGGAGTTTGAATTTGGTTCTGAGGGCTCTTCAAGCTCCTCCTTTTGAACCCATGCATTCATTGGACATTAAATTACTTTCTTGGAAAGTTTTGTTCCTTTTGGCCATCTCTTCTGCCAGAAGAGTTTCTGAATTATCTGCTCTTTCTTGTGAGTCTCCTTTTCTGATTTTTCATCAGGATAAGGCGGTGTTGCGAACTTCTTTTGAATTTTTACCTAAAGTTGTGAATTCCAACAACATTAGTAGAGAAATTGTGGTTCCTTCATTATGTCCTAATCCTAAGAATTCTAAGGAGAAATCATTGCATTCTTTGGATGTTGTTAGAGCTTTGAAATATTATGTTGAAGCTACTAAGTCTTTCCGAAAGACTTCTAGTCTATTTGTTATCTTTTCCGGTTCTAGAAAAGGCCAGAAAGCTTCTGCCATTTCTTTGGCATCTTGGTTGAAATCTTTAATTCATCTTGCCTATGTTGAGTCGGGTAAAACTGCGCCTCAGAGGATTACAGCTCATTCTACCAGGTCAGTTTCTACTTCCTGGGCGTTTAGGAATGAAGCTTCGGTTGATCAGATTTGCAAAGCAGCAACTTGGTCTTCTTTGCATACTTTTACTAAATTCTACCATTTTGATGTATTTTCTTCTTCTGAAGCAGTTTTTGGTAGAAAAGTACTTCAGGCAGCGGTTTCAGTTTGAATCTTCTACTTATGTTTTTTATTAAACTTTATTTTGGGTGTGGATTATTTTCAGCAGGAATTGGCTGTCTTTATTTTATCCCTCCCTCTCTAGTGACTCTTGTGTGGAAAGATCCACATCTTGGGTAATCATTATCCCATACGTCACTAGCTCATGGACTCTTGCTAATTACATGAAAGAAAACATAATTTATGTAAGAACTTACCTGATAAATTCATTTCTTTCATATTAGCAAGAGTCCATGAGGCCCGCCCTTTTTTTGTGGTGGTTATGATTTTTGTATAAAGCACAATTATTCCAATTCCTTATTTTATATGCTTTCGCACTTTTTTATCACCCCACTTCTTGGCTATTCGTTAAACTGAATTGTGGGTGTGGTGAGGGGTGTATTTATAGGCATTTTGAGGTTTGGGAAACTTTGCCCCTCCTGGTAGGAATGTATATCCCATACGGCACTAGCTCATGGACTCTTGCTAATATGAAAGAAATGAATTTATCAGGTAAGTTCTTACATAAATTATGTTTTTATCCCTCCCTCTCTAGTGACTCTTGCGTGGAAGTTCCACATCTTGGGTATTCATTATCCCATACGTCACTAGCTCATGGACTCTTGCTAATTACATGAAAGAAAACATAATTTATGTAAGAACTTACCTGATAAATTCATTTCTTTCATATTAGCAAGAGTCCATGAGGCCCACCCTTTTTTTGTGGTGGTTATGATTTTTTTATATAAAGCACAATTATTCCAATTCCTTATTTTTGATGCTTTCGCTCTTTTCTTATCACCCCACTTCTTGGCTATTCGTTAAACTGAATTGTGGGTGTGGTGAGGGGTGTATTTATAGGCATTTTGAGGTTTGGGAAACTTTGCCCCTCCTGGTAGGAATGTATATCCCATACGTCACTAGCTCATGGACTCTTGCTAATATGAAAGAAATGAATTTATCAGGTAAGTTCTTACATAAATTATGTTTTTATCCCTCCCTCTCTAGTGACTCTTGCGTGGAAGTTCCACATCTTGGGTATTCATTATCCCATACGTCACTAGCTCATGGACTCTTGCTAATTACATGAAAGAAAACATAATTTATGTAAGAACTTACCTGATAAATTAATTTCTTTCATATTAGCAAGAGTCCATGAGGCCCACCCTTTTTTTGTGGTGGTTATGATTTTTTTATATAAAGCACAATTATTCCAATTCCTTATTTTTGATGCTTTCGCTCTTTTCTTATCACCCCACTTCTTGGCTATTCGTTAAACTGAATTGTGGGTGTGGTGAGGGGTGTATTTATAGGCATTTTGAGGTTTGGGAAACTTTGCCCCTCCTGGTAGGAATGTATATCCCATATGTCACTAGCTCATGGACTCTTGCTAATATGAAAGAAATGAATTTATCAGGTAAGTTCTTACATAAATTATGTTTTTTATATTTTACTATTTTAATTTCTTTACATTATGTACATTGTGTGATGAGATGCACACTTATTTTATAGCAATTTCTATCATTGCTGATTAGCGCCTCCTATAGGAGACCTGTGGTACCAAGTATCGCAGATATTCCTGTATTTATAATTTATCTAAGAACTTACCTGATAAATTAATTTCTTTCATATTGGCAAGAGTCCATGAGACCCACCCTTTTTATGGTGGTTATGTTTTTTTGTATAAAGCACATTTATATTTCCAGTTCCTTTTCTTGATGCTTTTTACTCCTTTTTCTATCACCCCACTACTTGGCTATTCATTTAAACTGAATTGTGGGTGTGGTGAGGGGTGTATTTATAGGCATTTTGAGTTTTGGGAAACTTTGCCCCTCCTGGTAGGATTGTATATCCCATACGTCACTAGCTCATGGACTCTTGCCAATATGAAAGAAATGAATTTATCATGTAAGTTCTTACATAAATTATGTTTCTTCTGAGTCAGCCTTCAACCCTTTAAAAGATAGTATGTGTCCATGGAAGCGGACCTCTTTGACCTTGAATTGTAGTTTTTTTTATGCCAAGTCTTAGTTTCACCTGTCTACAATGAAACATCTGTTCCAGCAGTGTGCCATCATGATCTTGCTCTGCTTCCTTATCTGTATCCCCTCAGCCAACCACAAGGATATCATCAGCTATTGGTCCAATACATAGAAACATAGATATTGACGGAAGATAAGAGCTATAGGCCCAGCAAGTCTGCCCGATATTGCCTAACAGTATAAACGTATCTAGTTTGTAGGATAGCCTTATGCTTGTCCCATGCATTTTTAAAGTCCCCCACAGTGTTTGTCGCTACTACCTCTTGAGGAAGTTTATTCCATAAATCAATCACTCTTTCTGTAAAGAAGTGCTTCCTCAAATTACTCCTGAATCTACTACCCTTTAGCTTGAGATCATGATCCCTTGTTCTTGAATTTTCCATTTTATGTAAAATACCCACAGCCTCAGTTTTTCTAAGCCCTTTAACGTACTTGAAAGTTGCTATCATATCACCTCTTTCCCTTCTCTCCCTTCTCTCCTTTATGCTATACATATTTTGATCATTGAACCTATCCTGGTAAGTTTTATTTTTTAGACCATGTACCATTTTGGTAGCCCTCCTTTGCACAGATTCAAGTTTGTTAATATCCCTCTGAAGATATGGCCTCCAGAACTGCACACAATACTCAAGATGAGGCTTAACTAAGGATTTATAAAGTGGCATAAGAACCTTACTATTTCTGCTGCAAATACCTCTATCAATACATCCAAGCATTCTGCTAGCCTTACTCGCTGCATTACTACATTGTTTACCAAGTTTTAAATCATATGAAATAATAATTCCCAAGTCCTGTTCCTCATCTGTAATAGTCAGTAAAGTGTCATTGAGTCTGTAATTAACATTTGGATTTTTCTTCCCTAAATGCATTATTTTACACTTTGCTGTGTTAAACTTTAGATCCCAGTTGTTTGTCCAATCCTCCAATTGTTGTATATCAATTCTCATTTTGTCTACCCCCTGGAACATCCACTCTGTTACAAATTGTTGTATCATCTGGAAAAAGACATACTTTCCCCTGTAGCCCTTTGCTGATATCACAGATAAATATACTAAACAAAACAGGACCCAGAACTGACTCCTGAGTAACACCAGTAGTAACAGCCCCCTCTGCTGAATAAACTCCATTTTCTAAGACACTTTGTTTTCTGTCCTTAAGCCAGCATTCCATCCAGTTCACAATTTTTGAATCTAGACCAAGGAGATACAGTTTGTGAATTAGTTTATTGTGTGGTACGGTGTCTAATGCTTTGCTGAAATCTAGATATGCTACATCAACTGCTCCACCTTGCCTAATACTTTTGTTACATAATCAAAGAAGTCGATTAGATTAGTCTGACATGATCTTCCTGAAGCAAAACCATGCTGATTTTGGTCCTCTAAATTGTTTGTCTTTATGTAAGTCATAATTCTTTCTTTTAAGAGGCTTTCCATTAATTTCCCTACTACTGAAGTTAAACTTACTGGCCTGTAGATACCAGATTCTTCTCTACTGCCCTTTTTATGAAGAGGTATTACATTTGCTATTCTCCAATCATCTGGTATAGCTCCTGTTAATAGTAACTGATTAAACAGATCAGTTAATAGGACAGTTAGCACTGATCGAAGTTCTTTTAAAACCCTTGGATGAATATTATCGGGACCCACTTCCTTTTTAACATTTATTTTTGATAATGCTAACAAAACCTCATCCTCTGTCAAAAGATTACTGTTAAGCTTGTTTCTATTTTTCGTAGCATCCCTTAATGAAGACATTCTATCTTCACAATCTGTTGTGAAAACAGAACAGAAGTAATCATTGAGACAGTCTGCAATTTGCTTATCTCCTTCTATTATTCTACCATAAACTGATTTCAATTTTACTATTCCTACTTTATTTTTTCTTCTTTCACTGATATATCTAAAGAATGTGTTGTCCCCATGTTTTTTACTGACTGTGCTATCTTCTCTTCTGCATGAGCTTTAACCTTCCTAATTAACTGCTTAGTCTTTTTTTTTTGTTGTAGTCACCATATTTCCATATCATTATCTGCTTGTGTGTGTCTGTAATTTTTATAAGCTATTTTTCTTCTGTTATGTGTGATCAGTCCACGGGTCATCATTACTTCTGGGATATAACTCCTCCCCAACAGGAAATGCAAGAGGATTCACCCAGCAGAGCTGCATATAGCTCCTCCCCTCTACGTCAGTCCCAGTCATTCTCTTGCACCCAACGACTAGATAGGATGTGTGAGAGGACTATGGTGATTATACTTAGTTTTTATGACTTCAATCAAAAGTTTGTTATTTTTCAATAGCACCGGAGCGTGTTATTACTTCTCTGGCAGAGTTTGAGGAAGAATCTGCCAGAGTTTTTTACTATGATTTTAACCGGAGTAGTTAAGATCATATTGCTGTTCTCGGCCATCTGAGGGAGGTAAAAGCTTCAGATCAGGGGACAGCGGGCAGATGAATCTGCATTGAGGTATGTAGCAGTTTTTATTTTCTGAATGGAATTGATGAGAAAATCCTGCCATACCGTTATAATGACATGTATGTATACACTTCAGTATTCTGGGGATGGTATTTCACCGGAACTACTCTGTTAAAAGTCACTAATCCTTTTAATAAGTATTTATCATGTTAAACGTTTTTGCTGGAATGTAGAATCGTTTACATTGCTGAGGTACTGAGTGAATAAATATTTGGGCATTATTTTCCACTTGGCAGTTGTTTGCTTTTAATTGTGACAGTTTCGTTTCTCTTCACTGCTGTGTGTGAGGGGGAGGGGCCGTTTTTGGCGCTCTTTGCTACGCATCAAAAAATTCCAGTCAGTTACTCTTATATTTCCTGCATGATCCGGTTCATCTCTGACAGATCTCAGGGGTCTTCAAACTTCTTTGGAGGGAGGTAGATTCTCTCAGCAGAGCTGTGAGAATTTTATATTGACTGTGAATAAAAACGTTGCTCTGTAATTTTTATGTCAAATTTAATTATTGTTATTTTACTAATGGGAACAAACCTTTGCTAAAAGTTGTGTTGTTTTAAAGTTTGATGCTATAACTGTTTTTTTCAGTTCATTATTTCAACTGTCATTTAATCGTTTAGTACCTCTTTGAGGCACAGTACGTTTTTGCTAAAAAAGATTATAACCAAGTTGCAAGTTTATTGCTAGTGTGTTAAACATGTCTGACTCAGAGGAAGATATCTGTGTCATTTGTTCCAATGCCAAGGTGGAGCCCAATAGAAATTTATGTACTAACTGTATTGATGCTACTTTAAATAAAAGTCAATCTGTACAATGTGAACAAATTTCACCAAACAGCGAGGGGAGAGTTATGCCGACTAACTCGCCTCACGCGGCAGTACCTGCATCTCCCGCCCGGGAGGTGCGTGATATTATGGCGCCTAGTACATCTGGGCGGCCATTACAGATAACATTACAAGATATGGCTACTGTTATGACTGAAGTTTTGTCTAAATTACCAGAACTAAGAGGCAAGCGTGATCACTCTGGGGTGAGAACAGAGTGCGCTGACAATACTAGGGCCATGTCTGATACTGCGTCACAGCTTGCAGAGCATGAGGACGGAGAGCTTCATTCTGTGGGTGACGGTTCTGATCCAAACAGATTGGATTCAGATATTTCAAATTTTAAATTTAAATTGGAGAACCTCCGTGTATTACTAGGGGAGGTCTTAGCAGCTCTCAATGATTGTAACACCGTTGCAATACCAGAGAAACTGTGTAGGTTGGATAAATACTTTGCGGTACCGGCGAGTACTGACGTTTTTCCTATACCTAAGAGACTAACTGAAATTGTTACTAAGGAGTGGGATAGACCCGGTGTGCCGTTCTCACCCCCTCCAATATTTAGAAAGATGTTTCCAATAGACGCCACCACTCGGGACTTATGGCAAACGGTCCCTAAGGTGGAGGGAGCAGTTTCTACTTTAGCTAAGCGTACCACTATCCCGGTGGAGGATAGCTGTGCTTTTTCAGATCCAATGGATAAAAAATTAGAGGGTTACCTTAAGAAAATGTTTGTTCAACAAGGTTTTATATTGCAACCCCTTGCATGTATCGCGCCGATTACGGCTGCGGCAGCATTTTGGATTGAGTCTCTGGAAGAGAACCTTAGTTCATCTACGCTAGACGACATTACGGACAGGCTTAGAGTCCTTAAACTAGCTAATTCATTCATTTCGGAGGCCGTAGTACATTTAACCAAGCTTACGGCTAAGAACTCAGGATTCGCCATACAGGCACGTAGGGCGCTGTGGCTAAAATCCTGGTCAGCTGATGTTACTTCTAAATCCAAATTACTTAATATACCTTTCAAGGGGCAGTCTTTATTTGGGCCCGGTTTGAAAGAAATTATCGCTGACATTACAGGAGGTAAGGGCCACGCCCTACCTCAAGACAAAGCCAAAGCTAAGGCTAGACAGTCTAATTTTCGTCCCTTTCGGAATTTCAAAACAGGAGCAGCATCAACCTCCACTGCACCAAAACAGGAAGGAGCTGTTGCTCGGTACAGGCAAGGCTGGAAGCCTAACCAGTCCTGGAACAAGAGCAAGCAGGCCAGGAAACCTGCTGCTGCCCCAAAGACAGCATGAACCGAAAGCCCCCGATCCGGGACCGGATCTAGTGGGGGGCAGACTTTCTCTCTTCGCCCAGGCCTGGGCAAGAGATGTTCAGGATCCCTGGGCACTAGAGATCATATCTCAGGGATACCTTCTAGACTTCAAATTATCTCCCCCAAGAGGGAGATTTCATCTGTCAAGGTTGTCAACAAACCAGATAAAGAAAGAAGCGTTTCTACGCTGTGTACAAGATCTGTTATTAATGGGTGTGATCCATCCGGTTCCGCGGTCGGAACAAGGACAAGGGTTCTACTCAAACCTGTTTGTGGTTCCCAAAAAAGAGGGAACTTTCAGGCCAATCTTAGATTTAAAGATTCTAAACAAATTCCTAAGAGTTCCATCGTTCAAAATGGAAACTATTCGGACAATCTTACCCATGATCCAAAAGGGTCAGTACATGACCACAGTGGATTTAAAAGATGCTTACCTTCACATACCGATCCACAAAGATCATCACCGGTATCTAAGGTTTGCCTTCTTAGACAGGCACTACCAGTTTGTAGCTCTTCCATTCGGATTGGCTACGGCTCCAAGAATCTTCACAAAGGTTCTGGGTGCCCTTTTGGCGGTACTAAGACCGCGAGGGATTTCGGTAGCTCCGTACCTAGACGACATTCTAATACAAGCTTCAAGCTTTCAAACTGCCAAGTCTCATACAGAGCTAGTTCTGGCATTTCTAAGGTCGCATGGATGGAAAGTGAACGAAAAGAAGAGTTCTCTTTTTCCTCTCACAAGAGTTCCATTCTTGGGGACTCTTATAGATTCTGTAGAAATTAAGATTTACCTGACAGAAGACAGGTTAACAAAGCTTCAAAATGCATGCCGTGTCCTTCATTCCATTCAACACCCGTCAGTAGCTCAATGCATGGAGGTGATCGGCTTAATGGTAGCGGCAATGGACATAGTACCTTTTGCACGCCTACACCTCAGACCGCTGCAATTGTGCATGCTAAGTCAGTGGAATGGGGATTACTCAGATTTGTCCCCTACTCTGAATCTGAATCAAGAGACCAGAAATTCTCTTCTATGGTGGCTTTATCGGCCACACCTGTCCAGGGGGATGCCATTCAGCAGGCCAGACTGGACAATTGTAACAACAGACGCCAGCCTACTAGGTTGGGGCGCTGTCTGGAATTCTCTGAAGGCTCAGGGACTATGGAATCAGGAGGAGAGTCTCCTTCCAATAAACATTCTGGAATTGAGAGCAGTTCTCAATGCCCTTCTGGCTTGGCCCCAATTAACAACTCGGGGGTTCATCAGGTTTCAGTCGGACAACATCACGACTGTAGCTTACATCAACCATCAGGGAGGGACAAGAAGCTCCCTAGCAATGATGGAAGTATCAAGGATAATTCGCTGGGCAGAGTCTCACTCTTGCCACCTGTCAGCAATCCACATCCCGGGAGTGGAGAACTGGGAGGCGGATTTCTTGAGTCGCCAGACTTTTCATCCGGGGGAGTGGGAACTTCATCCGGAGGTCTTTGCCCAAATACTTCGACGTTGGGGCAAACCAGAGATAGATCTCATGGCGTCTCGCCAGAACGCCAAACTTCCTCGCTACGGGTCCAGATCCAGGGATCCGGGAGCGGTTCTGATAGATGCTTTGACAGCACCTTGGAACTTCGGGATGGCTTATGTGTTTCCACCCTTCCCGCTGCTTCCTCGATTGATTGCCAAAATCAAACAGGAGAGAGCATCAGTGATTCTAATAGCGCCTGCATGGCCACGCAGGACTTGGTATGCAGATCTAGTGGACATGTCATCCTGTCCGCCTTGGTCTCTACCTCTAAGACAGGACCTTCTGATACAGGGTCCATTCAAACATCAAAATCTAACTTCTCTGAAGCTGACTGCTTGGAAATTGAACGCTTGATTTTATCAAAACGTGGTTTTTCTGAGTCGGTTATTGATACCCTGATACAGGCTAGGAAGCCTGTTACCAGAAGGATTTACCATAAAATATGGCGTAAATACCTATACTGGTGCGAATCCAAAGGTTACTCCTGAGTAAGGTTAGGATCGCTAGGATATTGTCTTTTCTACAAGAAGGTTTAGAAAAGGGTTTATCAGCTAGTTCATTAAAGGGACAGATTTCAGCTCTGTCCATCTTGTTACACAGGCGTCTGTCAGAAAATCCAGACGTCCAGGCCTTTTGTCAGGCTTTAGCTAGGATCAAGCCTGTGTTTAAAGCTGTTGCTCCGCCATGGAGTTTAAACTTAGTTCTTAACGTTTTACAGGGTGTTCCGTTTGAACCCCTTCATTCCATTGATATAAAATTGTTATCTTGGAAAGTTCTGTTTTTAATGGCTATTTCCTCGGCTCGAAGAGTCTCTGAGTTATCAGCCTTACATTGTGATTCTCCTTATCTGATTTTTCACTCAGACAAGGTAGTTCTGCGTACTAAACCTGGGTTCTTACCTAAGGTAGTCACTAACAGGAACATCAATCAAGAGATTGTTATTCCATCCTTGTGCCCAAATCCTTCTTCAAAGAAGGAACGTCTTCTACACAATCTGGATGTAGTTCGTGCCCTCAAGTTCTACTTGCAGGCAACTAAAGATTTTCGCCAAACTTCTTCCCTGTTTGTCGTTTATTCTGGACAGAGGAGAGGTCAAAAAGCTTCTGCTACCTCTCTCTCTTTTTGGCTTCGTAGCATAATACGTTTAGCCTATGAGACTGCTGGACAGCAGCCTCCTGAAAGAATTACAGCTCACTCCACTAGAGCTGTGGCTTCCACTTGGGCCTTTAAGAATGAGGCCTCTGTTGAACAGATTTGCAAGGCTGCAACTTGGTCTTCGCTTCATACTTTTTCCAAATTTTACAAATTTGACACTTTTGCTTCTTCGGAGGCTATTTTTGGGAGAAAGGTTCTTCAGGCAGTGGTTCCTTCTGTATAATGAGCCTGCCTATCCCTCCCGTCATCCGTGTACTTTTGCTTTGGTATTGGTATCCCAGAAGTAATGATGACCCGTGGACTGATCACACATAACAGAAGAAAACATAATTTATGCTTACCTGATAAATTCCTTTCTTCTGTTGTGTGATCAGTCCACGGCCCGCCCTGTTTTAAGGCAGGTAAATATCTTTTAAATTATACTCCAGTCACCACTTCACCCTTGGTTACTCCTTTCTCGTTGATTCTTGGTCGAATGACTGGGACTGACGTAGAGGGGAGGAGCTATATGCAGCTCTGCTGGGTGAATCCTCTTGCATTTCCTGTTGGGGAGGAGTTATATCCCAGAAGTAATGATGACCCGTGGACTGATCACACAACAGAAGAAAGGAATTTATCAGGTAAGCATAAATTATGTTTTTTTTGTCTTTACAGCATATGCTACTTCTTTGGAAAACCAAATTGGTTTCCGCTTTCGTTTACTTTTACAGACATGTCTAATACAGTGTGCGGTTGCATCTAATATTGCAACTTTTACAAATTCCAACTGTTCTTGAACCCCTGTAATAAAAGTTTTCCCTTTTAAATAGTTTTTTTAGGTATTCTCCCATTAATGAGAAATCTGCCTTCCTGAAGTCTAAAACTTTTGTTTTAGCCTGGGTGGACAGTTCCTGCACATGAATACTAAACCAAACAGATTGATGGTCGCTGGATCCTAAGTTCTCACTTACAGACACGTTTGAAACTGTATCACTGTTTGTAAGTATTAGATCTAATATAGCTTCCTTACAAGTTGGTTCCTTAACTAATTGCTCAATTGATTCCCCTAGCAGAGATTCAAGAATATACCTGCTTCTAGCTGATCTAGCAGAAGGAATCTTCCAGGCTATATCTGGCAAATTAAAGTCCTCCATTACTATAACCTTACCCTTTATGGTCATTTTGGTTATTTCTTCTAATAACAGATTGTCCAGTTTTTCATCCTGTAATGGAGGCCTATATACAACCCCTATTCTAAACACATTTTTATCTCCAATTTCCAAAGTCACCCAAATACTTTCCAACTCATCATGTGTTCCTACAATTTCAGTAACCTTTATATTTTCATTTACATACAGAGCAACTCTTCCACCTTTCTTTCCTACTCTGTTCTTTTCTTTCATGTAATTGGCAAGAGTCCATGAGCTAGTGACGTATGGAATATACATTCCTACCAGGAGGGGCAAAGTTTCCCAAACCTTAAAATGCCTATAAATACACCCCACACCACACCCACAATTCAGTTTTACAAACTTTGCCTCCTATAGAGGTGGTGAAGTAAGTTTGTGCTAGATTTCTACGTTGATATGCGCTTCTCAGCATGCTGAAGCCCGGTTCCTCTCAGAGTGCAGTGAATGACAGAGGTATGTGAAGGGAGTATTACCTATTGAATACAATGGTCATCCTAACGGGGATCTATTTCATAGGTTCTCTGTTATCGGTCGTAGAGATTCATCTCCTACCTCCCTTTTCAGATCGACGATATACTCTTATATACCATTACCTCTACTGATTCTCGTTTCAGTACTGGTTTGGCTATCTATTTTATGTAGATGAGTGTCTTTTGGTAAGTATGTTTTCTCTTATTTAAGACACTCTCAGCTATGGTTTGGCACTTTATATGTAAAGTTCTAAATATATGTTTTGTACTTATATTTCAACGATAAAAGTTTAGTGGGAGATACTCTTCAAATATGCAAACTACGATGCAAGCAAATATGCATAATTTTTCGTGTTGTGTCCGGGACTTACCCCATATGAGCTCCAGTCGCCCCCTTCTTAACGAACCTTCTGTGTCAGAGTTCTGGGCTGCCGGAGGACCTACACAGTCACGATCTAAGGTATATCGGTGGGCTAATAGCTCCAAAAGACATCCGGCACTCACATGCGGCTTTAGCAGCGTTCCTGTCTTGCCAAGCGCGTCCTCTGACGTCAGTCGTGACGTGACGGGAATCTCCAGTCGGGGGGCGGTGCTCACTCTTCACCCGGGTTTAACAACAGGTTACTAATACACAGAGGCTAAGCAGATCCAAGTGCTGGTGCAAAAGCGAAAAAGTCACAAAGAAGGGCAGGATCCAGCTTTTGTTCAAAATAAAATCCAACTTTTATTGGGCTCAGTTAAAACGCCAAATAGGCTAGAAGACAGCATACAAAGTAGGTGTGTGTGAGCGTGACACCAAAGCTTACATGTTTCGGCACGCAGCCGTAATCATAGCCATAGGTGTCATGCAGGTGAATGCATTCTTAAAAAATCAGTGATACAATACAATTGGACACAAGGTATATACAAAGCACGCCCACACTCCACAAATTTGAAGAATTATTAACTCTTTGTTCCCTGGACCTAACAACAGTAGTACACTTGCTATTTGGTACACATTAGAGAATTATTATGTTAGTGAAAAATTATAGTACTCAAAGTAGAGTGGTCTGGTAAGCAAACATATAAAACAAATTATGTAATGAATATTCTGTACATAAAAACGTTAGTTCTAAAATTTCTAAAGACCACTACTAAATTTAATACCTATAAGCTATATATAACAAAATAATATAGGTGATATTCAATCAAATGAATTCAATTTAATTTATATATTTATGACTTTTTTAATATTCCCTATTGGGGAAATATTATTGTACCACAGAAATGTTACAAACAGATGAGCACTTTCAGGGAGAGAGGAACTTTAATCTACCCTGTGTTATTGCTGAATAAATATTCTAGCATTTATGCTTATGTGTGTAACATATCTCTGCTATAATCTGTAGAAATGTATAGATCCCATATATTAAATATAGTATAAGGGAAATGGAAGATAGGGGAAAAATAAATAAAAATAAAAAGAAAACAAACACAGATATGGAAGTTCAAAATACAAAATACCAAATACAAAAAGCACTGAGCTAAATGTATAAGTTGAGTATGTAAAAGTATGGTGAAATATGAGATATGTAAATAAGTTCACTGTATGTATTATACTTATATTCAACATGTCATCATAATAAATGAAACGTGTCGCATGTCAATTATAGCTGAATAAAGGTATATGTGGCAAGTATAGTATCAGGAGAGACACCAATGCTATTCCCAAAAGTTGATTAAATCGTATCTCGAATTTAATCCTAAAGGTAACCTTGTTCTCAAAGTGTAGATCCAATACACTTCTCTTTTCGCAAGTATAGTTTCAAGGTTGCCTCCTCTCTTGGGCACCTTGGCTTGTTCAATTGCCACCCATCTGAGAGAGTTCAGGCTACAACTATGTTTGGTAGCAAAATGTTGAACCAGAGGTGTACTGGATGTACCTTTAGTGATAGTTGAGAAGTGTTCTCTAATACGGGAATTTATATCCCTAGAGGTTAACCCTACATATTGGACCCTGCACATAGTGCATACGATGACATATATGACATCAGTGCTTTGGCAATTAAGGCAGGATTTGATGGGGTATGTCTGACCTGTTATTGTAGAGGTAAATTCTTTTGTAACCCAGACAAAGTCACAGGGTTTGCACTTTCTGTGCCCACATTTAAACATACCTGAGTGTTGTAACCAGGAACTATTGTGTCGTGATGTCTGTTTTAATTCTGTTGGGGACAGAATAGATGCCAATGTAGGACTTTTTTTATAAGAGCACCTAACCCCTTGTTTTACGGTTTCTACCAGCTTATCGTCAGCTGCCAGTAGAGGAAAATGTTTCCTAACTATATTACAGATCTGGGGATACTGTGTGCTAAAAGTTGTCACAAAGTGTACACCTTTAAAGTCATTATGTGTGGTTTTGGGTTTGTCTACCAGAAGTTGGTCCCTATCCAGCTTATCAACAGCTAGTCTAGCTTGTTTGATATGTCTACGGGCATATTTTCTATCTTTGAGTCTCTTTTCTAGACACTCAGCCTCATGTACATAGTCTGCAGTGTTGCTACAATTCCTCTTAAGCCTGGTAAACTGGCCTTTAGCAACAGCATAAGATGTGTTCTTAGGGTGGCAACTGGAGGCATGCAGAAGTGTGTTGCCTGAAATGGGCTTACGGTATACTTTAGAGGTGATTTTACCACTGCTTTCCCCAGTGAGGCTTAAGTCTAAATAGTTGATACATATAGAATCTGTAGTGTAGGTGAAACTTAAGTTCAGATTGTTATTATTAATCATCTCAATGAAACTTATAATGTCTGCAGGTGAACCTGACCAAATAAAAAGGAGATCATCAATATAGCGTTTAAAAAAACAAATATATGATCTGTATGGGTTGCTATGGTCAAAGATGTTGTCTAGCTCCCATTTGCCAAGAAATAGGTTTGCATAGGAGGGGGCGTATTTCGCCCCCATGGCCGTACCGCATTTTTGCACATAGTATTGCCCTTCAAAGGTAAAGAAATTATGAGTCAATAGAAACTCTAAAATTCTTAGAACATATTTTTGAAAATCCGATGTAAATTCAGTATGTGTAGTGAGAAAATATCTAACTGCCTCTATGCCCCTGTGGTGTGGTATTCTTGAATATAGAGAGACCACATCTACTGAAAGCCAGTGGTAATTGCTTTGCCAATTGATGTCAGTTAGAAGATTGAGTACGTGTTTTGAATCTCTAGTATATGTAGGTAATTGGTTGACCAATGGCTGTAGGATGGCATCAAGCCACTGGGACAATCTTTCAAATATAGAATCTATACCACTAACTATTGGGCGACCCTTTACGTTAGTGAGAGATTTGTGGACCTTAGGGAACATATGAAACACTGGGATCTTAGGATATTTGACATAAAGATAGTCAGCTGTATTTTCATCTATAAAACCGTGTTCAACGCCATCATCCAAAATATCAAACAACAATTTCTTGTACTCATTAGTTGGATTCCTTAGTAGGAGCGAGTAATCTGAAGGATTACTTAGCTGTCTAAGAGCCTCTGATATATAGTCTTTCCTATCTAGGACTACAATAGTGCCCCCCTTATCTGATGGACGAATTACCAAATCTGGTTGTTGTTGTAATGACCTTAGTGCTTCAGATTGTCTATTGGTTAAGTTGTTAGTTGTTCTATCTGTGGTTTCTTTTAATTTCTGCAAATCTGATTCTACTCGTGAATGAAATGTCTCTATTATTGGCCCTCTATTTTGTATCGGGTAGAAGGTAGATTTATTTTTGAATGATAACGCCCTATTGAGTGTTCCAGGGACACTGTTGTCCTCTGTGGCAAGTTTTTGGAGGGATATGAGATCACAAATTTCTGAAAAGGTGTTTATACCTATGTTGGGTGCAGTGTGAACTCTATCTGGTTCAAGGTTAACGTTTTCGTGTGGGACATCTGCAAAGTGTTTCTTTAATGTGATGTTCCTCACAAACTTATTAATATCTATTAGTGTCTGAAAGATGTTGAAGTTTGTAGTAGGTGCAAAACCTAGGCCTAGGGATAATACATCTATTTGATCATTAGTCAGTGTAACTGAAGATAAGTTAACCACACTGTTTATTTGTATTTGGTCTGCGTGCGGTTGCCCCGTACTGGGTACCTCTCTTGATTGTTGTGTGTTGTCCCCCCTATGCCCTGTAATGGTGGGTCCATGGGAAAAACCTGATTTAGTAATGTCATGTCTTGGGTCCCTACATTCACAGCATGTGCACTCATTTGTTCATTTGATCTATTAGTAGGGGTATATTTAGCGTAGGAATTTTTATCTTTAGATCTCACTGTTTGTGGTGTTAAACTAGTGGATACAGTATTGAGAGTGTTAGATGCATTAGAGACATTAGAGCAATTGGGCCCTATAGGAGCCTTAAGAATGCCCTGTTGTGTGTTAGAGATGGTATTTGTCTGAGTTACTATGTCTATTTCATTATCTCCACCTGAATTATATTCATCTGAAGATCTGTCTGTATCGCTATCAGAAAAGCTAACTTGTTTGCGGTGACCCCTTCGATGCCTACGGTTACCCCTACGGTTTTGGTTCTGTGGTAAGCTTCGTCTATAGTTGGAGCGTTGCTTTTTGTTCCAAATATAGACTGAATTTTTCTGATAGTCTGTTTTGTCACGTACAAACTTGGTATGTTTGTTCTCCATTATAATTTGCTTACCACGGGCCAAAGACTCTTGTAAAATCTTATCAAATTTAGCAAAGTCAGGGTTAGCACTTCTATTATTAAGCTCTATCTGAAGTGCATCTATTTCATGTTTAACATCATTCAAATGTTGTGTCCTATATTGTATCAATAATAACATTAATTGACATGAACATTCTGATAACACTGCATTCCATTTATCAACAAATTCTGTGTCCGTAGTATCAACATCAAAGGTGGGAAATTTGAAGATTCTCAGTCCTCTGGGAATCATTTGTGCTTTAAGATATGATTGGAATGTCCAAATGTCCCACTGTGCTTTTGTTTCTTTGAACAAGAGAGTCTCCATAGTTTCAAATAAAGTGCTAAGTGAGAGTGTCCCCTTATCCTCAGAAAATATTTTTTCACATTCTGTGGAACTATTACTACGTGCAGTAGCAGGTCTCAGGGAGAAGTATTGTGGTGCCGTTTCTTCCATTTCAAATCAGTGCTGATTTAAATATTCACAGCCCAAGTAGAATAGCAATATATTTTCAATAGTAATAATATAGCCTCTGTGTTTGTAACTGCAGTGAGGAGTCTCCCTGGGTATCACCAGTAATACCCCAAATGACAACGATAAAAGTTTAGTGGGAGATACTCTTCAAATATGCAAACTACGATGCAAGCAAATATGCATAATTTTTCGTGTTGTGTCCGGGACTTACCCCATATGAGCTCCAGTCGCCCCCTTCTTAACGAACCTTCTGTGTCAGAGTTCTGGGCTGCCGGAGGACCTACACAGTCACGATCTAAGGTATATCGGTGGGCTAATAGCTCCAAAAGACATCCGGCACTCACATGCGGCTTTAGCAGCGTTCCTGTCTTGCCAAGCGCGTCCTCTGACGTCAGTCGTGACGTGACGGGAATCTCCAGTCGGGGGGCGGTGCTCACTCTTCACCCGGGTTTAACAACAGGTTACTAATACACAGAGGCTAAGCAGATCCAAGTGCTGGTGCAAAAGCGAAAAAGTCACAAAGAAGGGCAGGATCCAGCTTTTGTTCAAAATAAAATCCAACTTTTATTGGGCTCAGTTAAAACGCCAAATAGGCTAGAAGACAGCATACAAAGTAGGTGTGTGTGAGCGTGACACCAAAGCTTACATGTTTCGGCACGCAGCCGTAATCATAGCCATAGGTGTCATGCAGGTGAATGCATTCTTAAAAAATCAGTGATACAATTGGACACAAGGTATATACAAAGCACGCCCACACTCCACAAATTTGAAGAATTATTAACTCTTTGTTCCCTGGACCTAACAACAGTAGTACACTTGCTATTTGGTACACATTAGAGAATTATTATGTTAGTGAAAAATTATAGTACTCAAAGTAGAGTGGTCTGGTAAGCAAACATATAAAACAAATTATGTAATGAATATTCTGTACATAAAAACGTTAGTTCTAAAATTTCTAAAGACCACTACTAAATTTAATACCTATAAGCTATATATAACAAAATAATATAGGTGATATTCAATCAAATGAATTCAATTTAATTTATATATTTATGACTTTTTTAATATTCCCTATTGGGGAAATATTATTGTACCACAGAAATGTTACAAACAGATGAGCACTTTCAGGGAGAGAGGAACTTTAATCTACCCTGTGTTATTGCTGAATAAATATTCTAGCATTTATGCTTATGTGTGTAACATAGCTCTGCTATAATCTGTAGAAATGTATAGAAACGTCTAGAAAAGAGACTCAAAGATAGAAAATATGCCCGTAGACATATCAAACAAGCTAGACTAGCTGTTGATAAGCTGGATAGGGACCAACTTCTGGTAGACAAACCCAAAACCACACATAATGACTTTAAAGGTGTACACTTTGTGACAACTTTTAGCACACAGTATCCCCAGATCTGTAATATAGTTAGGAAACATTTTCCTCTACTGGCAGCTGACGATAAGCTGGTAGAAACCGTAAAACAAGGGGTTAGGTGCTCTTATAAAAAAAGTCCTACATTGGCATCTATTCTGTCCCCAACAGAATTAAAACAGACATCACGACACAATAGTTCCTGGTTACAACACTCAGGTATGTTTAAATGTGGGCACAGAAAGTGCAAACCCTGTGACTTTGTCTGGGTTACAAAAGAATTTACCTCTACAATAACAGGTCAGACATACCCCATCAAATCCTGCCTTAATTGCCAAAGCACTGATGTCATATATGTCATCGTATGCACTATGTGCAGGGTCCAATATGTAGGGTTAACCTCTAGGGATATAAATTCCCGTATTAGAGAACACTTCTCAACTATCACTAAAGGTACATCCAGTACACCTCTGGTTCAACATTTTGCTACCAAACATAGTTGTAGCCTGAACTCTCTCAGATGGGTGGCAATTGAACAAGCCAAGGTGCCCAAGAGAGGAGGCAACCTTGAAACTATACTTGCGAAAAGAGAAGTGTATTGGATCTACACTTTGAGAACAAGGTTACCTTTAGGATTAAATTCGAGATACGATTTAATCAACTTTTGGGAATAGCATTGGTGTCTCTCCTGATACTATACTTGCCACATATACCTTTATTCAGCTATAATTGACATGCGACACGTTTCATTTATTATGATGACATGTTGAATATAAGTATAATACATACAGTGAACTTATTTACATATCTCATATTTCACCATACTTTTACATACTCAACTTATACATTTAGCTCAGTGCTTTTTGTATTTGGTATTTTGTATTTTGAACTTCCATATCTGTGTTTGTTTTCTTTTTATTTTTATTTATTTTTCCCCTATCTTCCATTTCCCTTATACTATATTTAATATATGGGATCTATACATTTCTACAGATTATAGCAGAGATATGTTACACACATAAGCATAAATGCTAGAATATTTATTCAGCAATAACACAGGGTAGATTAAAGTTCCTCTCTCCCTGAAAGTGCTCATCTGTTTGTAACATTTCTGTGGTACAATAATATTTCCCCAATAGGGAATATTAAAAAAGTCATAAATATATAAATTAAATTGAATTCATTTGATTGAATATCACCTATATTATTTTGTTATATATAGCTTATAGGTATTAAATTTAGTAGTGGTCTTTAGAAATTTTAGAACTAACGTTTTTATGTACAGAATATTCATTACATAATTTGTTTTATATGTTTGCTTACCAGACCACTCTACTTTGAGTACTATAATTTTTCACTAACATAATAATTCTCTAATGTGTACCAAATAGCAAGTGTACTACTGTTGTTAGGTCCAGGGAACAAAGAGTTAATAATTCTTCAAATTTGTGGAGTGTGGGCGTGCTTTGTATATACCTTGTGTCCAATTGTATTGTATCACTGATTTTTTAAGAATGCATTCACCTGCATGACACCTATGGCTATGATTACGGCTGCGTGCCGAAACATGTAAGCTTTGGTGTCACGCTCACACACACCTACTTTGTATGCTGTCTTCTAGCCTATTTGGCGTTTTAACTGAGCCCAATAAAAGTTGGATTTTATTTTGAACAAAAGCTGGATCCTGCCCTTCTTTGTGACTTTTTCGCTTTTGCACCAGCACTTGGATCTGCTTAGCCTCTGTGTATTAGTAACCTGTTGTTAAACCCGGGTGAAGAGTGAGCACCGCCCCCCGACTGGAGATTCCCGTCACGTCACGACTGACGTCAGAGGACGCGCTTGGCAAGACAGGAACGCTGCTAAAGCCGCATGTGAGTGCCGGATGTCTTTTGGAGCTATTAGCCCACCGATATACCTTAGATCGTGACTGTGTAGGTCCTCCGGCAGCCCAGAACTCTGACACAGAAGGTTCGTTAAGAAGGGGGCGACTGGAGCTCATATGGGGTAAGTCCCGGACACAACACGAAAAATTATGCATATTTGCTTGCATCGTAGTTTGCATATTTGAAGAGTATCTCCCACTAAACTTTTATCGTTGTCATTTGGGGTATTACTGGTGATACCCAGGGAGACTCCTCACTGCAGTTACAAACACAGAGGCTATATTATTACTATTGAAAATATATTGCTATTCTACTTGGGCTGTGAATATTTAAATCAGCACTGATTTGAAATGGAAGAAACGGCACCACAATACTTCTCCCTGAGACCTGCTACTGCACGTAGTAATAGTTCCACAGAATGTGAAAAAATATTTTCTGAGGATAAGGGGACACTCTCACTTAGCACTTTATTTGAAACTATGGAGACTCTCTTGTTCAAAGAAACAAAAGCACAGTGGGACATTTGGACATTCCAATCATATCTTAAAGCACAAATGATTCCCAGAGGACTGAGAATCTTCAAATTTCCCACCTTTGATGTTGATACTACGGACACAGAATTTGTTGATAAATGGAATGCAGTGTTATCAGAATGTTCATGTCAATTAATGTTATTATTGATACAATATAGGACACAACATTTGAATGATGTTAAACATGAAATAGATGCACTTCAGATAGAGCTTAATAATAGAAGTGCTAACCCTGACTTTGCTAAATTTGATAAGATTTTACAAGAGTCTTTGGCCCGTGGTAAGCAAATTATAATGGAGAACAAACATACCAAGTTTGTACGTGACAAAACAGACTATCAGAAAAATTCAGTCTATATTTGGAACAAAAAGCAACGCTCCAACTATAGACGAAGCTTACCACAGAACCAAAACCGTAGGGGTAACCGTAGGCATCGAAGGGGTCACCGCAAACAAGTTAGCTTTTCTGATAGCGATACAGACAGATCTTCAGATGAATATAATTCAGGTGGAGATAATGAAATAGACATAGTAACTCAGACAAATACCATCTCTAACACACAACAGGGCATTCTTAAGGCTCCTATAGGGCCCAATTGCTCTAATGTCTCTAATGCATCTAACACTCTCAATACTGTATCCACTAGTTTAACACCACAAACAGTGAGATCTAAAGATAAAAATTCCTACGCTAAATATACCCCTACTAATAGATCAAATGAACAAATGAGTGCACATGCTGTGAATGTAGGGACCCAAGACATGACATTACTAAATCAGGTTTTTCCCATGGACCCACCATTACAGGGCATAGGGGGGACAACACACAACAATCAAGAGAGGTACCCAGTACGGGGCAACCGCACGCAGACCAAATACAAATAAACAGTGTGGTTAACTTATCTTCAGTTACACTGACTAATGATCAAATAGATGTATTATCCCTAGGCCTAGGTTTTGCACCTACTACAAACTTCAACATCTTTCAGACACTAATAGATATTAATAAGTTTGTGAGGAACATCACATTAAAGAAACACTTTGCAGATGTCCCACACGAAAACGTTAACCTTGAACCAGATAGAGTTCACACTGCACCCAACATAGGTATAAACACCTTTTCAGAAATTTGTGATCTCATATCCCTCCAAAAACTTGCCACAGAGGACAACAGTGTCCCTGGAACACTCAATAGGGCGTTATCATTCAAAAATAAATCTACCTTCTACCCGATACAAAATAGAGGGCCAATAATAGAGACATTTCATTCACGAGTAGAATCAGATTTGCAGAAATTAAAAGAAACCACAGATAGAACAACTAACAACTTAACCAATAGACAATCTGAAGCACTAAGGTCATTACAACAACAACCAGATTTGGTAATTCGTCCATCAGATAAGGGGGGCACTATTGTAGTCCTAGATAGGAAAGACTATATATCAGAGGCTCTTAGACAGCTAAGTAATCCTTCAGATTACTCGCTCCTACTAAGGAATCCAACTAATGAGTACAAGAAATTGTTGTTTGATATTTTGGATGATGGCGTTGAACACGGTTTTATAGATGAAAATACAGCTGACTATCTTTATGTCAAATATCCTAAGATCCCAGTGTTTCATATGTTCCCTAAGGTCCACAAATCTCTCACTAACGTAAAGGGTCGCCCAATAGTTAGTGGTATAGATTCTATATTTGAAAGATTGTCCCAGTGGCTTGATGCCATCCTACAGCCATTGGTCAACCAATTACCTACATATACTAGAGATTCAAAACACGTACTCAATCTTCTAACTGACATCAATTGGCAAAGCAATTACCACTGGCTTTCAGTAGATGTGGTCTCTCTATATTCAAGAATACCACACCACAGGGGCATAGAGGCAGTTAGATATTTTCTCACTACACATACTGAATTTACATCGGATTTTCAAAAATATGTTCTAAGAATTTTAGAGTTTCTATTGACTCATAATTTCTTTACCTTTGAAGGGCAATACTATGTGCAAAAATGCGGTACGGCCATGGGGGCGAAATACGCCCCCTCCTATGCAAACCTATTTCTTGGCAAATGGGAGCTAGACAACATCTTTGACCATAGCAACCCATACAGATCATATATTTGTTTTTTTAAACGCTATATTGATGATCTCCTTTTTATTTGGTCAGGTTCACCTGCAGACATTATAAGTTTCATTGAGATGATTAATAATAACAATCTGAACTTAAGTTTCACCTACACTACAGATTCTATATGTATCAACTATTTAGACTTAAGCCTCACTGGGGAAAGCAGTGGTAAAATCACCTCTAAAGTATACCGTAAGCCCATTTCAGGCAACACACTTCTGCATGCCTCCAGTTGCCACCCTAAGAACACATCTTATGCTGTTGCTAAAGGCCAGTTTACCAGGCTTAAGAGGAATTGTAGCAACACTGCAGACTATGTACATGAGGCTGAGTGTCTAGAAAAGAGACTCAAAGATAGAAAATATGCCCGTAGACATATCAAACAAGCTAGACTAGCTGTTGATAAGCTGGATAGGGACCAACTTCTGGTAGACAAACCCAAAACCACACATAATGACTTTAAAGGTGTACACTTTGTGACAACTTTTAGCACACAGTATCCCCAGATCTGTAATATAGTTAGGAAACATTTTCCTCTACTGGCAGCTGACGATAAGCTGGTAGAAACCGTAAAACAAGGGGTTAGGTGCTCTTATAAAAAAAGTCCTACATTGGCATCTATTCTGTCCCCAACAGAATTAAAACAGACATCACGACACAATAGTTCCTGGTTACAACACTCAGGTATGTTTAAATGTGGGCACAGAAAGTGCAAACCCTGTGACTTTGTCTGGGTTACAAAAGAATTTACCTCTACAATAACAGGTCAGACATACCCCATCAAATCCTGCCTTAATTGCCAAAGCACTGATGTCATATATGTCATCGTATGCACTATGTGCAGGGTCCAATATGTAGGGTTAACCTCTAGGGATATAAATTCCCGTATTAGAGAACACTTCTCAACTATCACTAAAGGTACATCCAGTACACCTCTGGTTCAACATTTTGCTACCAAACATAGTTGTAGCCTGAACTCTCTCAGATGGGTGGCAATTGAACAAGCCAAGGTGCCCAAGAGAGGAGGCAACCTTGAAACTATACTTGCGAAAAGAGAAGTGTATTGGATCTACACTTTGAGAACAAGGTTACCTTTAGGATTAAATTCGAGATACGATTTAATCAACTTTTGGGAATAGCATTGGTGTCTCTCCTGATACTATACTTGCCACATATACCTTTATTCAGCTATAATTGACATGCGACACGTTTCATTTATTATGATGACATGTTGAATATAAGTATAATACATACAGTGAACTTATTTACATATCTCATACTTCACCATACTTTTACATACTCAACTTATACATTTAGCTCAGTGCTTTTTGTATTTGGTATTTTGTATTTTGAACTTCCATATCTGTGTTTGTTTTCTTTTTATTTTTATTTATTTTTCCCCTATCTTCCATTTCCCTTATACTATATTTAATATATGGGATCTATACATTTCTACAGATTATAGCAGAGATATGTTACACACATAAGCATAAATGCTAGAATATTTATTCAGCAATAACACAGGGTAGATTAAAGTTCCTCTCTCCCTGAAAGTGCTCATCTGTTTGTAACATTTCTGTGGTACAATAATATTTCCCCAATAGGGAATATTAAAAAAGTCATAAATATATAAATTAAATTGAATTCATTTGATTGAATATCACCTATATTATTTTGTTATATATAGCTTATAGGTATTAAATTTAGTAGTGGTCTTTAGAAATTTTAGAACTAACGTTTTTATGTACAGAATATTCATTACATAATTTGTTTTATATGTTTGCTTACCAGACCACTCTACTTTGAGTACTATAATTTTTCACTAACATAATAATTCTCTAATGTGTACCAAATAGCAAGTGTACTACTGTTGTTAGGTCCAGGGAACAAAGAGTTAATAATTCTTCAAATTTGTGGAGTGTGGGCGTGCTTTGTATATACCTTGTGTCCAATTGTATTGTATCACTGATTTTTTAAGAATGCATTCACCTGCATGACACCTATGGCTATGATTACGGCTGCGTGCCGAAACATGTAAGCTTTGGTGTCACGCTCACACACACCTACTTTGTATGCTGTCTTCTAGCCTATTTGGCGTTTTAACTGAGCCCAATAAAAGTTGGATTTTATTTTGAACAAAAGCTGGATCCTGCCCTTCTTTGTGACTTTTTGTACTTATATTTGCCATAATTCAGGTTAATCAATATATTCCTTTTTTGCAGACTATCAGTTTCATTTTGGGAAATGCATATAAAAAAAATAAAAAAAAAATCTTACCTGAAATTTTCAAATTGACTCTCTTTTCTAAATTGCGGGCTGTTAGGCTCGCGGGAGCGCAAAATGCTATAATTTATTGCGTCATTCTTGGCGCGAGAATTAGGTTTGTTGACGTAATTTTGTCATTTCCGGCATTTAGTTGGCGCCAAGAGTTTTCACGTAGTTGCGTCATCTATGACGCTCATGTTTGTTGCAGACGTTCTTTTTTTTGTCAGTTGTGGGCATCATACTTGGCACCAGATTTTTGACATTATTTAAGTCTTTATTTTATTTTGCTTCTGTTTTCCAGAGGCTTATTTTGTTTGCATTTTTTCCCATTCCTGAAACTGTCATATAAGGAAATTGATAATTTTGCTTTATATGTTATTTTTTCTATTACATATTGCAAGATGTCTCAATCTGACCCAGTCTCAGAGTCTACTATCGGAATCCTGCTGCCTGATGTCAGTTCTACCAAAGCTAAGTGCATTTGTTGTAAACTTGTGGTAACTGTTCCTCCGGCTGTAGTTTGTGTTAGTTGTCATGATAAACTTTCAAATGCAGACAATATTTCCATTAGTAGTAATCCATTACCTGCTGTTGTTCCTTCAATATCTAATGCCCAGGATATTCCTGTTAATGTGAGAGAATTTGTTTCTAATTCCATTCAGAAGTCTTTGTCTGTCATACCACCTTCTAAAAGGTCTTTTAAAACTTCTCATAAAATTGATGAATTTTTAAATGACCGACAGCATTCTGATTTATCTATCTCTGATGAGGATCTATCTCGTTCAGAAGATTCTGCCTCAGATATTGACACTGACAAATCTTCATACTTATTTAAAATGGAGTATATTCGTTCCTTACTAAAAGAGGTGTTGATTGCATAAGATATGGAGGAGACTAGTCCTCTTGATATTAAAACCAGTAAACGTTTAAATTAATTTTTTAAACCTCATGTAGTTATTCCAGAGGTTTTTCCAGTTCCTGATGCTATTTCAGATGTAATTTCTAGGGAATGGAATAGACTGGGTACTTCTTTTACTCCTTCTTTAAGGTTTAAGAAACTGTATCCTTTGTCGACTGAGAGATTGGAGTTTTGGGAAAAGATCCCCAAAGATGATGGGGCCATCTCTACTCTTGCTAAACGTACTACTATTCCTACGGCAGATAGTACTTCTTTTAAAGATCCTTTAGATAGGAAACTTGAATCTTATCTAAGGAAGGCTTATTTATGTTCAGGTCATCTTCTTAGGCCTGCTATTTCTTTGGCTGATGTTGCTGCTGCTTCAACTTTTTGGTTGGAAACTTTAGCACAACAAGTACCAGATCATAATGTGTATAGCATTGTTAAGCTAATTCAACATGCTAATAATTTCATTTGTGATGCCATTTTTGATATCATTAGAATTGATGTCAGATATATGTATTTAGCTATATTAGCTAGAAGTGCTTTATGGCTTAAATCTTGGAATGCTGATATGACTTCTAAATCAACGTTGCTATATCTCTTTTTCCAAGGTAATAAATTATTTGGATCTCAGTTGGATTCTATTATTTCAACTGTCACTGGGGGGAAAGGAGCTTTTTTGCCTCAGGATAAAAAATCTAAGGGTAAATTTAAGGCTGCTAACCGTTTTCGTTCCTTTTGTCAAAATAAGCAACAGAAACCTGACCCTTCCCCCTAAGGGAACGGTTTCCAATTAGAAGCCTTCTCCAGTCTGGAATAAATTCAAGCCATTTAAAAGATCTAAATCAGCCCCCAAGTCCGCATGAAGGTGCGGCCCTCATTCCTGCGCAGCTGGTAGGGGGCAGACTAAGATTTCTTCTACAAGATACGACAAGTCCACGGATTTCATTCTTACTTGTGGGATATTATCCTCCTGCTAACAGGAAGTGGCAAAGTGCACCACAGCAGAGCTGTATATATAGCTCCTCCCTTCCCCTTCCCCTCCACCTCCAGTCATTCTCTTTGCCTGTGTTATACTAGGAAGAGGTAAAGCGAGGTGTTAGTTTTATTTTCTTCGATCAAGACGTTTTTTTATTTTAAATGGTACCAGTGAGTACTATTTTCCTCAGGGGGTTATGGAAGAAGAATTCTGCCCTGAGGTTGATGATCTTAGCAGCTGTAACTAAGATCCACGCTGGTTCCCACAAGACTTCTGAAGGTAACCAATGAGACATCTTCAGTGTGGAGACCGGTTTCATGCTATAAGCAGCATTCAGGTATGTGCAGCCTTTTATTTCTGAAGAGACTTGATATATCAGAACTGGCTGGCATGTATTTCCCTGTAGGGGAATGGGATAAGCAGTAATCCCATTATACAGAAGGGTGTTACTGGAGTCCCTGGATTTTATTTATAGATAGTTGACATTATATGGGCATTATGTGACACTATGGGAGAGGCAAAGAAAAACGGTTCATAACGTTTTTAATTTTTGGCAATAACCTGTTTGATTACTGGTGTGTTTGAGGGGGTATATTGTGTTTGATAACTTGTGTGTAAAACCGCTTCCCCATGCGGTTGTGTTTGGGCCTACTCTGGCATCGACCTTAAGGGGCGGGGCTTATTTTCGCGTGCTCAGATGCGCACTTCCTTCAGACTAGGCAGCAGCAACCAGTAACTCCGGTGGCTCCTGGACTGTGTAACTCTGGTCCGGAGTGTTGGAAAGTTGTTTCAAAGTACCCTGGGGGCAGGTAGGCGCCACAGCAGAGCTGTGGCGAGGTGCAGAGGGTATTTTTGACTGTAAACTGACAAGTTGTTGATCTAAGTACTTTAGAGCCTTATTTCTCCCCTTACTACTGGGGTGCAGTAATTTTTGGATAAACCAACGAATTTAAGTTAAATTTGGAGATAATTTAACGTTATAATATAACGTAATACTTTCATAATCGGCATCTGGGAGACTGAACAGTATAAGCTGACCAGGAAAGGAAATCTGATAGGTCGCTGCAGGGGTTTTTCCTCAGGCAAAAAAAGAATTGGACCTATTGTTGCAGATAGCATATGAGGATACAGGGCTGGAAGACAGTGTGAGGTGCGGCTAGAACAGGACTCCTCCGGAGGGTCAGGGCTCCGCTCCGGAGGCAAATTCCACCACACAACGGAGTATTTAACATAGCCGCAGACACCTGCCACTTTGCACAGATGCCTGTCAGCTGGGGAAATCAGTGGAGAGCTAATATAAGAAACTTCTATGCTGGAATTGGCGGCGGTTGGCACTTAAACAGTAAGCCATTGGTGGGACACACCTGTCAATACGAGGGGATCAGCACATTGCCATATTATACAAAGATCTACTTTGATCCTATAGCAGTGTACAGTACTCATGGAGCTGAAAAATTTTGCGCGAACTGACACCATTAAAATGAACAGAAAACACGCAACTGAGCAAGCTGTTACACTAAAGGGTTACCTTTATTATAAAAACATAAACTCCCGAAAAGTTAAGTGGGTGTCAGAAGATCAGTCTGGCTGCCTATCACCTGAGTTCTCATAGGAAATTACACTGGCTTACACACAGCAAACTAGGAGAGCCAATAGCTTAGCCCTCTCCCTCTAAATTGTGCTTTAAAGGGACATATTGCACACTTTTAAAATAGGGCAATACTAACCCTGAAAGTAAAGAGAACTAAACGCCTTGCTTGAACTACTACTACAAGGCTAAACACTCATGTAGAGGCCAGAACTTTTTAAATTTCCTAGCTCTAACAAAATTAGCATCTAGTCAACCTAACCTACAGAGGACCATTAGTATTTAAGAGCGCTAGACCTCACCTATCCCCACCATTTCCCACTGTCCTTAGTGTCAGCGGGTCATATCCCTGTAACCCTTTCCCGACTTGGTCAAGTGGAGACATCTTCCCCTGAGGGAGGTGAGACTGGGCCAGCTGAAAGTATATATAGGTGAACTCACTGATCGCACTTAGGAGAGCCTCTGATTTATAGCCTGTTTTTTCGGACAACCTATAATTTTGAATGACAATGTACCCTTCTACCTAAATGTGATCTAGGGGGTCAAGGGGGGGGGGGGGAGACACTGCATAAAGGGGCAGAGGTGAGCCTCATATCACATAACCCTTGGTTGGCATTTTGAAACTAAAAGTGCAGTATTGGAGGGCTGTTCAGTTACAATGGCGCATTCAAATAAAAAGAAACAGACAAATGGATGGCCCCAAGAGGACAGTGGCCGATCATTTTCACAGCAAAAACTTAATGGACGGAGAATGCTCTGATGATGAATCAAGAGACTCTTTGCTTAGTCTTAAAGATCGCTCAGCTAATAGCACCTCTGGGCTGTTGAGTTATGTGGATAACGATACTTCTGTGATGGAATCCATCAAGGCACTATCCTCCAAAATGGACACTCATTACGCTTCACTGAAAAGTGACATCAAAAGTTCTGTTTCAGAGTTAAGAAGAGACATAAGTGCCTTAGGTGAAAGAACAGAGTAAATCGAAAGAAGTCAAGAAGACATATCGGTGGACCATGCCAATCTACTATCATACTCACAAAACCTGGCGGAGCAGAGAGCAGACGTTGAGACAAAGCTGGTGGATATTGAGGACAGATCCCGCCGTAACAATGTGAGAGTTTGTGGGATTCCAGAGGAAGTTACACCAGCGGAACTTCCTTCGTTCCTAACAGGTCTGTTCCGGGCTCTCCTGGGGTCTTGCCAAGACACTGAATCCTTAATAGATAGAGCTCATAGAGCCCTCAGGCCCAGAAGTGCCTCTCAGGATCAACCGAGGGATGTGATTATTAGATTCCACTATTTCACATTCAAAGAAAAGCTCATTAGAGCAGCCTTTGGCACTAAAACCCTCCCAGATAGCTATGCCAACATACAGGTGTATCAAGATCAGCCCACACGTTATCTAAGAGGAGATCATTTAAGCCGATAAACCAGTTTTTACGAAAAGCAGGCATCAAATATCGTTTGGAATTCCCGGTTAAATTGATTTTCCAGTACGATAACAAATCACATGTCATTTCAGACCTGGAACTGGGTCTTGACCTACTGAAAAAATTGAATCTAGACACATCTCCTGCTGCACAGTTCTCACCCAGGGATGATACTCCATGGGATCCCTTACCTAAAAGGAGTCAAGCACCTGTTAAAAGAAAAGACCTAGCACTCAGGAATACTTAGTTTAATGAGTGCGGGAGGAGGATCTTCTCTGGTGGCCTGGATCAGGTAGTACTCTTTTGACCTATATATACTTATGTACTTAATTCTGTGTGTCATGATGGTACTTACAAGCAAGTGGAAGATGAAGCAGCCTTTATTCTTCCAGAGCAAGTCACTAACAGTTTCAGAGACTTATCTTGCACAGAACTTTGGGTGGAATGTGGACTGGGCATATGGACTATGTGGAGAGAAAAGACGGCATAACATTTGAGAATCCCAGAAAACAAAGTTTGATACATAGAATGCCTTCCCACTGGCATAATTGTCCTGATGTTTTGTTCAGCATATTGTAAACTGGCATTTATTAGATAATGTGTCGTAAAATGAAATCTTAGAAGCATAGTAAACTTCGTATTAGGTTCTAATGGTATATTGTTAATCTTTGTTCCCTCCTACAGAGATAGTTTAGCATCCATAGACCATCCAAAGGGTGTTAACCCTGAATTAGCTATGAAACCCGCCTCCTTGAGCAGTGGCAAAGATGAATACAGTTAGCCTGAATCATATCACTAATAAGACAGTCTCTAGTGGTGTGGGAGCACAGGTGAAGGTAGATCTGTTTTAAGGGCATGATTATAGTACTCCCTTTAAACTTGATGGTCCCTCCTGGAGCAAATAGGCAGAAATATAAAACTTACAAGGGTAAATAGTCTATGCCAATGACATGCCCCCAATTTGTGGTATCGGGCACCATATCAATCCTTTGCTGTGTTCAAATGAAATATTATAAGCCCCCAAATGTTAGATAAGGCCATAGCTAAATGGTTATAGTAGGATTATACTGTTTACATTGTATCTGTGTCCACATGTGCTCTCACTGTCTTATCTGCATTGCTATACTATCTTATATGCTATGTGGCGGAATACATTAGGTAATGACGTGTATACAATTCCTTTACAGAAGAGATTCCTGATAATAGGTAAGGGGGTATGTGCAATTATATTTTAGGATCTTATACCAGACTAAACTTCAGGAATTCAGGAGATTGTTTACTGTACATTAATGTTATGTTACTAATCCTCGTTTCATTCCACAGGGATAATTTGGCCTCTTTTGGTCCCAAAAGACAGTAATACGGAGTTAGACCTCACGACATTCCCTGGGGAAGATGTGAAGTAGATTATAGTAGGTCATGGCCCTATAGATAAGACGATAGCCAATAATTGTAGGGGGACATAAAGGTAGATGGCCTTATAGTAGGGTTAAGTTAACAGTACCCCTTTTAACTTCTAGGGCTCCTTGTTGAACAGATTGGTTACACTTTAGAATATGCAAGATTACATAATATGTTATTACTGAACCTACGATGCTTGCACTCAGGCATGGCGTTAGCCATTAGCGGTGGCCATGTGACACACAGTAAGTACCCTGCTACCTGTTGGGGTTATGTTTGAATAGTTAAAGTTGGACTTTATTACCTGCACTATCGTTAAACTTTCTTATGTTTGAAACTTAGAGGGGATGTTCCCCCCCCTGACTCCCCCCCTTATGCCCTATATATTGTACATATAACTATTTGGCTATTAGTAAATAGCCGCACTCTCTTCATAATACTAAAGCGGAAGCATTACGGAGCTCCCCCCCCCTTCATATCAACACCTAATAACACACCTAGCTACATCCTTCTGACATTCTATTAAATAGGTGATTGTTATATGCCCAGTTCTCAGAGTGGGAATTTCTAAGAGCTACTTTGGTCTGCTATTTTTTAAAAATTTCATAACATAGTAATACATTGTTACATTGTCAATATACTTTGCTATACCAGTAAATATACGTGCTCAGCCTCATCTCAAGAATATGTGTGGGGGTTTTTTGTTTTTGTTTTTTTCCCCCTTGTCCTCACCTCCCTTACATTATCTTTCCTTCCCCCTTTGCATCCATAGATCCCTCACTCAACCCCCTCCTTAACCATTTTGATGAGAATCATGGGGGACTTCAGATTAGCAACTCATAACACCCAGGGACTTAACACTCCCACCAAACGAAGCCTCTTACTCAATAGTTTAAGGAAAAATAACATAGATATCGCGTTCATACAAGAAATGCACTGGACGCAGGCAAACGATAGCACATACCGCTTTCGCAATTATGCACAGGTCGTGGCGGTGTCGCTGGACACTAAGTCGAGGGTTGTGGCCATATTAATTAAAGGCTCCCTCGTATTTGAAACAATCTACACTGAGAGAGATAAGCAAGCAAGATATATCATTATAGTGTGCAAGATTAATAATGTACCTTTAACATTAGTAAATGTCTATGCCCCAAACTCTGGCCAAATTAGGTTTTGAGGTTTGAGAGCCTCTGGCGCAGGCGATTAGATAGGCTAAAGATATTAGGGGTATAGAGATTGGAGGTTCTCATCATAAAATCGCCCTATTTGCAGACGATGCTACTCTACTACTTACCTCCCCCCGTACCTCACTGCCTGCAGTTATGTCGATTCTAAAGCTATTTGGAAACCTTAGTTACTACAAGTTGAACGAAACAAAAAGAGAAGTCCTACACATCAATGTTGAAACAAAGGATTTGGTGTACCTCCAGGATAGATATAAATTCAATTGGTCAGTAGACTTTATTAAGCATCTGGGGGTATTTCTGGGGCCAGACATTCCGGCGGTCATAACTAGAAACTATATGGACAGGCTACAAGAGTTTAAGCAGCTGCTGAACTCCTGGGAGTTTGCGGAAATATCTTGGACAGGGAGAATAGCAGCCATAAAAATGTCTTTCCTCCCCAAGATCACCTATTTATTTAGGTGTATCCAATGCAGGTGCCTAGGGCTATACTAAATAAACTGCAAGGCATGGTGACCAAATATATATGGAAAGGGAAAAGTCCACGAACCTCTAGGGCCATATTGCAAAGGCCAATAGATAAGGGAGGGTTGACACTGCCGAATCTGATCTATTACCATGATGCAGCATGTCTGTCACATGTCCTAGCTTGGGGGCATTCAGAGAGCTCCTTTTGGTGGCAGGATGTAGAGAGAGCACTTTTACCTTGTTCTCTAAGGCTTTCGGAACTGATATGGATCCCAACTCAATATAGACGGCGGATGGGAATTGATCACCCCATACTGCTAGACAATTTGAACTTTTGGGATAGAGTTAAGCATCTGGGGGGTGTTGCTCCCCATCCTTCACCAATATATCCTCTTAGGTGTATAACAAGATGCATGCTGGAGACACATAGCTCCCTTTGGGACATCTTGGATAGCTGTTGTATTAGGGATTTATATGAGAGGGATAGATGGATGAATCCGCAAGAATTCATCGAAAACTTTAACTTACCCCAGAAGTATCACTTTGAGGTATTTAGACTGTTCAGCCTAATAAGAGCATGAGGTTTCCAGAGAAAGGGTCCGAGGGAGCTAACCAGATGGGAAAGCTTCTTACAGCAAGGTAGTTGGACAGGGGGAACTATGTCATTTAACTACTGCATCCTATCCGAGTTCCAAATAGAAAGTATATCAAACCCCCAGAGAGCATGGGAGATAGACCTTGGTTTTGAGGAAGACACCAGTATCTGGAATAAAGAATTGGCCTTCACTAGGAAGGCTTTACATAGTGTGGCACTTAGAGAGCTACATTATAAAGTTGCAGTTAGGTGGCATCTGGTACCCACAAGATTACATAAGATATATCCAAATTCCTCTCCGCTATGCTGGAGAAATTGTGGACAATTGTGGTCGTGGACACATATATGGTGGGATTGCCCCAAAATTAGGCGCCTCTGGAGAAAGTGCTTTAAAATCCTAGGAGATTTCAGCTACAACGTCCTATACACACCCATAATTGAATTATTACACTTGACACTCCCGAAAATGGTACTATCTAGGAAACTGTTTCTCATCTACTTTTTCACGTCATTAAAACTAATCATAGTGAGAGCGTGGAAGCAATCCTCACCACCCACAGTTCAGGGGGTCATATGTCAAATGACATACACTCAAAAGATGGAAGAATATGTCTTTGGAATGCAAGACAGACTACAAATACACTACAACACATAGTACCAATGGAACGAAATGTTTCAGGGTTATATATACCCTTTCAGAGGGGTACCAGCCACTTAGGGTTAGTTATTAGCAAATTTGTTGAAGAGGACCTGATTATATTGTATTCTGCCCATTTACCCTTCGTACGCCCCTATACATCCCCACCTTCTGACCTACTCCCTCCCCCTATATCCTTCCCTTTTTTTTTTTTTTTCTTTTTTTCCCCCATCCCATGCACTTCAGACAAATTGTGATATCTGGAGAGATGAGAGTATTTGTAATAGAGTTACAGATATTCACATGTTGGAAGAGACAACAGGTGATATGAACTTCAATGTATATGCTATTTCAGTTTATCATTCTAGTATGTTTATAGGGCTAAAATTTATAATACTGTTTACAATTGTAATGTTATGATTATGAGAAGTTATCCATGATTATTAATGATGTGTATTAGAGTTACAAATTGGGTACAAAAGTGTGCATTAAAGCAGGAAAAGGACATTACCCTACATAGGGTAGAAATAAGTAGCACATTGTTTCTCATATTATAAATGTCAACCAGAACTACACCAGTTTATGTGTACTATATTGTTTTTCTTGACATATGTTTGTATATTTATTACCTTAATAAAAAGAAAGATTTATAAAATAAATAAAAATAAAAAATGTAGTAATTTTATTTTTTAATTCTGGGTAAAGACAAACCAGGAGGCTGTGCAAGATGTTACCTGTACTTTATGTTTGGATGCTAATGTTGAACCAGCAATCCCTTTTTGTTCCTCATGTATTGAGAGAACATTAAATTAAAGGGATAGACTTTTTGATTCTGAGCCAACATTGTCTAGTAAGGATGCTGTTCAGGAGTCTTCTGACAATGTTCAAGATATGTCACAGCTTTCTCCTCTCATGCTCTGCCTGGAGTGACTTTACAAGACATCGCTTCCCTAATGTCTTCTGCGGTATCTGAAGCGTTGTCTGCTTTTCCCAAGCTGCAGGGAAAGTGCAAGAGGAAACGTAAAGGATCAGTACGTAAGGTTTCTGACACGGTCGTGGCTATTCCGAATGTTCCCTCCCAAAAATCTGAGGAGGAGGATACTTCGGTAGCATATAAGGGTGAAATCTCAGACTCAGACAGTGTAGTTCCTTCTTCTGATGCTGAAGTTGTATCCTTCAGGTTTAAGCTGGAACACCTCTGTTAACTACTTAAGGAGGTTTTGGCTACCTTGGACGACTCCGACACTACTTTCATAGTCAATCCTAAGAAGTCTAGTAAACTTAACAAGTACAGGTGGCCCTCGGTTTACAACGGTTCAATTTGCACCGTTTCAGAATAACAACCTTTTTTTTCAGTCATGTGACTGCTATTGAAAAGCATTGAGAAGCAGTGCATTGATTAAAATAGCCAGTAGGTGGAGCTGCCGATTGTGTTGCAGGAAAGATATGCAAGTCAAGCAAGATAAAAATAATCAGTATAACTAGACCTGAGCTATCGAGCAGCTTTCATAGGAACAAGATCTTCCTGTCTATAAATCAGTTCAGATTGGAATGCATAGAAAGAATTGTTTGAAGAAAAATGCAAGTAAAGTTTGTGTTGTGTGATTATTTTATTAGGTTTATAATGCTGTTTAGCATTTAAAGTCTTCATTTCAAAGCTTTAAAAATAATGTATTAGGTGTTACTTATGACAATTTGAGAGGGGCCTGGAACCTAATGTTTCCTATTGCTGACTCTATCAAGGAGTCTTGGCAGATGGTCCCCAAGGTGGAAGGGGCAATTTCCACCTTAGCTTAGAAAACCACTATTCCCATAGAGGATAGCTGTTCTTTCAAAGATCCTATGGATAAGAAGTTGGAGGGGCTGCTCAAAAACATGTATGTACACCAGGGCTTATAATGGCAACCTGCGGTGTGTATTGCTACCGTTACTAGTGCGGCGTAATACTGGTTTGATGCGTTGTCTGATTCTATTCAGACAGACACTCCTCTTGAAGAGATCCAGGATAGGATCAAGGCCCTTAAGTTGGCCAATTATTTTATTACAGATGCGTACCTACAAGTTATCAAACTGGGAGCAAAAATTTCTAGTTTCTTTCATGTAATTGACAAGAGTCCATGAGCTAGTGACGTATGGGATATACAATCCTACCAGAAGGGGCAAAGTTTCCCAAAACTCAAAATGCCTATAAATACACCCCTCATCACACCCACAATTCAGTTTTACAAACTGTTTTCAGACAGACAATATCACAACTGTGGCATATGTCAATCATCAGGGTGGGACTCACAGTCCCCTAGCTATGAAAGAAGTATCTTGGATACTTTCTTGGGTGGAATCCAGCTCTTGTCTAATTTCTGTGGTACATATCCCAGGTGTAGACAATTGGGAAGCGGATTATCTCAGCCATCAGACTTTACATCCGGGGGAGTGGTCTCTCCATCCAGATGTGTTTTTCTAGATTGTTCAGATGTGGGGTCTTCCAGAAATAGATCTGATGGCTTCCCATCTAAACAAGAAACTTCCCAGGTACATGTCCAGGTCCAGGGATCCTCAGGCGGAGTCGGTGGATGCGTTAGCAGTTCCTTGGTTTTACCAACCTGCTTATATCTTTCTGCCTCTAGTTCTTCTTCCAATAGTGATCTCCAAGATCATCATGGAACAATCGTTTGTGTTTCTGGTAGCAGTTGCCAACCTTTAAGACCAGTAGTAAGAAGTGAATACAGCGCCAACAAGAGGCCAAGGGATAAATATACTCACAGAGAGATAAAAGAAGATTATTTAATGAACCATGTTAAAAAGCATCAGTAATAAAAGACTATATATAAAAAATGTAAAAAGCACATATAAATAAAATTACAAATACAGGAATATCTTACAGAAGCGGCTCAAAGGGCCAAAGCTGATAATTACAATAAAAACAGAGGTAATAACAGGTGATCAGTGTGAGTGGTACACCAGAATAAGAGTGTATACTGATAAAACAGAATTAGCCTAAGTACAACTGTAGCAAGTGCATCAAGCAAAAAACTAATAAACAATAATACAAACAATAGTGTTCAAAATTAGTGTTACAAAAATAGTGTTCCAAAAAATAGAAAAATGCACTGCAGTGCAAAAAAAAGGGGGTAGCAAAATAATTGTATAAATACAATCAAATAGTGAGTTAGTGCAAATGGATATAAAAATGCTAGCTACTTAATCCAGTGAGGTTAAGATATAATTAAATAAAATACACAATATGCAATAACATAAAAAATAAAATACACAATATGCAATAACATAAAAAATAAAAAATAATAAAATATAAAATATAATCCAAAAAAGTGTTCAAAAAGTTGATCAACAAATGTTAGTGAAGAACAAAAATAAGTCAATCAAAACTAAAAAATGGAAAAAATGGGTGATGAAAAGCAAGGTGAAAGTGAGGAAATTGATTCCTTCCAATGTTAGTTACTTTGACAGATCCAAATTCCTGAGTGTGGTTGCTGAAGTAGCTGAATGGATCCTAGCACCTGTCAGCTGCTCCTATGGTATCCTAAAAAGTGTCACTTTTTAGGATACCATAGGAGCAGCTGACAGGTGCTAGGATCCATTCAGCTACTTCAGCAACCACACTCAGGAATTTGGATCTGTCAAAGTAACTAACATTGGAAGGAATCAATTTCCTCACTTTCACCTTGCTTTTCATCACCCATTTTTTCCATTTTTTAGTTTTGATTGACTTATTTTTGTTCTTCACTAACATTTGTTGATCAACTTTTTGAACACTTTTTTGGATTATATTTTATATTTTATTATTTTTTATTTTTTATGTTATTGCATATTGTGTATTTTATTTTTTATGTTATTGCATATTGTGTATTTTATTTAATTATATCTTAACCTCACTGGATTAAGTAGCTAGCATTTTTATATCCATTTGCACTAACTCACTATTTGATTGTATTTATACAATTATTTTGCTACCCCCTTTTTTTGCACTGCAGTGCATTTTTCTATTTTTTGGAACACTATTTTTGTAACACTAATTTTGAACACTATTGTTTGTATTATTGTTTATTAGTTTTTTGATTGATGCACTTGCTACAGTTGTACTTAGGCTAATTCTGTTTTATCAGTATACACTCTTATTCTGGTGTACCACTCACACTGATCACCTGTTATTACCTCTGTTTTTATTGTAATTATCAGCTTTGGCCCTTTGAGCCGCTTCTGTAAGATATTCCTGTATTTGTAATTTTATTTATATGTGCTTTTTACATTTTTTATATATAGTCTTTTATTACTGATGCTTTTTAACATGGTTCATTAAATAATCTTCTTTTATCTCTCTGTGAGTATATTTATCCCTTGGCCTCTTGTTGGCGCTGTATTCACTTCTTACTACTTGTGCATATTTTTTGGAGGTTGGTTAGGATCTCTGTTTGGATACAGCTTGGGGATTACCTTAGCGCTTGTACACACACCCTTTTTCACTATTAACCTTTAAGACCAGACCTTCTGTCTCAAGGACCGTTTTTCCATCAGGATCTCAAATCATTAAATTTGAAGGTATGGAAATTGAACGCTTAGTGCTTAGTCATAGAGGTTTCTCTGACTCAGTGATTAATACTATGTTACAGGCTCGTAAATCTGTTTCTAGGAAGATTTATTATTGAGTGTGGAAGATTTATATTTCATGGTGTTCTCATAAATTCTCCTGGCATTCTTTTAGAATTCCTAGAATTTTACAGTTCCTTCAGGATGGTTTGGATAAAGGTTTTTCTGCATGTTTCTTGAAGGGACAAATCTCTGCTCTTTCTGTTTTATTTCACAGAAAGATTGCTAAGCTTCCTGATATTCACTGTTTTGTGCAGGCTTTGGTCCGTATCAAGCCTGTCATTAAATCAATCTCTCCTCCTTGGAGTCTTAATTTGGTTTTGAAGGCTTTACAGGCTTCTCCTTTTGAGCCTATGCATTCTTTGGATATTAAACTACTTTCTTGGAAAGTGTTGTTCCTTTAGGCTATCTCTTCTGCTAGAAGAGTTTCCGAATTATCTGCTCTTTCTTGTGAGTCTCCTTTTCTGATTTTCCATCAGGATAAGGCAGTTTTGCATAGTTCATTTAAATTTTTACCTAAAGTTGTGAATTCTAACAACATTTAAAGGGAAATTGTTGTTCCCTCTTTGTGTCCTAATCCTAAGAATTCTTTGGAGAGATTGCAACATTCTCTGGATGTTGTAAGCGCTCTGAAATATTATGTTGAAGCTACTAAAGATTTCAGGAAGACTTCTAGTCTATTTGTTGTCTTTTGTGGTTCTAGGAAAGGCCAGCAAGCTTCTGACATTTCCTTGGCATCTTGGTTAAAGCTTTTGATTCATAAGGCTTACGTGGAGTCGGGTCAGGCCCCGCCTCAGGGAATCACAGCTCATTATACTATATCAGTCTCCACTTTGTGGGCTTTTAAGAATGAAGCTTCAGTTGATCAGATTTGCAAAGCAGTAACTTGGTCTTCTTTGCATACATTTACTAAATTCTACCGTTTTGATGTATTTGCCTCTTCGGAAGCAGTTTTTGGTAGAAAGGTTCTTCAGGCAGCTGTTTCAGTTTGATTCCTCTGCTTATGTTTTAAGTTTTTTCTTTTCAATTATGAGAAAAACTTATTTTTTTGGATGTGGATTTAATTTTTTCAGCGGAAAATGGCTGTTTTTATTTTTATCCCTCCCTCTCTAGTGACTCTTCTGTGGAGTTCCACATCTTGGGTATTAATATCCCATACGTCACTAGCTCATGGACTCTTGCCAATTACATGAAAGAAAACATAATTTATGTAAGAACTTACCTGATAAATTTATTTATTTCATATTGGCAAGAGTCCATGAGGCCCACCCTTTTCTTATTGTGGTTATGATTTCTTTGTATAAAGCACAATTATTTCCAGATTCCTTTGTTGATGCTTTTTACTCCTTTCTTTATCACCCCACTACTTGGCTATTCGTTAAACTGAATTGTGGGTGTGGTGAGGGGTGCATTTTTAGGCATTTTAAAGTTTGGGAAACTTTGCCCCTCCTGGTAGGATTGTATATCCCATACGTCACTAGCTTATGGACTCTTGCCAATATGAAAGAAATTAATTTATCAGGTAAGTTCTTACATAAATTATGTTTTTACAAACTTTGCCTCATTTGGAGGTGGTGAAGTAAGTTTGTGCTAAGATTTCTACGTTGATATGCGCTTCTCAGCATTTTTGAAGCCTGTTTCCTCTCAGAGTACAGTGAATGTCAGAGGGATGTAAAGGGAGTATCACCTATTGAATGCAATGGTTTTCCTCACGGGAGATCTATTTCATAGGTTCTCTGTAAATCCGTCGTAGAGATTCATCTCTTGCCTCCCTTTTCTGATCGACGATATACTCATATTCCATTACCTCTACTGATAACCGTTTCAGTACTGGTTTGGCTATCTGCTATATGTGGATGGGTGTCTTTTGGTAAGTATGTTTTCATTACTTAAGACACTCAGCTATGGTTTGGCACTTTATGTATTTTTATAAAGTTCTAAATATATGTATTGTACTTATATTTGCCATGATTCAGGTTTCAGTTTATTTCCTTTTGCAGACTGTCCGTTTCATATCTGGGAAATGCATTTTTTAGGATAAAATGTATTTCTTACCTGGGGTATAGTCTTTTTTCAATTGACTGTCATTTTAAATTCGCGGGCAGAATTAGGCTTGCAAGGGAGCAAAATGCTAAACTATATTGCGTCATTTTTGGCGCAAAGTTACGTTCGATGACGCAAATTCGTAATTTTTCCGGCGTCTTTATCGACGCCGAGTCCTTTCACAACGTTGCATCTTCAGTGACGTGAGGGTGTCATTTCCGGATGTTGTTAGCGCTAAAAAAAAAAATTCTGTTTGTTGTGCGTCATACTTTGCGCAAAATATTTAATTATTTAAAACCCCATTCCTATATGCCTCTTGCCTTTTTTCTCTATCAGAGGGCTATGCTGTTTGCATTTTTTTTTCCATTCCTGAAACTGCCATACAAGGAAATTGATAATTTTGCTTTATTTGTTGTTTTTTTCTCTTACATTTGCAAGATGTCTCGATCTGATCCTGTCGCAGAAATCACTGATGAAACCCTGCTGCATGATAACAGTTCTACCAAAGCTAAGTGCATTTGTTGTAAACGTGTGGAGATTATTTCTCCAGCTGTGGTTTGTAATAGTTGTCATGATAATCTTTTACATGCAGAGAATGTATCTATCAATAATAGTGCTTTGCCTGTTGTTGTTCCTTCAACATCTAATGCACAAGATATATTTTAATTGCTGATTCTATTCAGAAGGCTCTGTCTGCCATCCCACCTTCTAATAAACGTAAAAGGTCTTTTAAAACTTCTCATAAATTTGATGAAATTTCAAATGACCGACAACATACTGAATTATCCTCCTCTGATAAGGATCTATCTGATTCAGAAGATCCTTCCTCAGATATTGACACTGACAAATCTACTTATTTATTTAAAATAGAGTTCATTTGTTGATGATGTTAATTATATCCAATGTGTTGATTACAATATCCAATGTGTTGAATACATTGTATATTGAGGAAACTAGTCCTCTTGATATTAAAACTAGTAAACATTTAAATTCTGTTTATAAACCTCCTGTGATTACTCCAGAAGTTTTTCCAGTTCCTGATGCTATTTCTGATATGATTTCTAAGGAATGGAATAGGCCTGGTACATCTTTCATTCCTTCTTCAAGGTTTAAAAAATGGTATCCTTTGCCAGCAGTTACATTGGAGTTTTGGGAAAAGATCCCCAAAGTTGATGAGGCTATCTCTACTCTTGCTAAACATACTACTATTCCTATGGAAGATAGTACTTCTTTTAAAGATCCTTTAGATAGGAAACTTGAATCTTATCTAAGAAAAGCCTATTTATATTCTGGTCATCTTCTCAGGCCTGCATTTTCTTTGGCTGATGTTGCAGCTGCATCAACTTTTTGGTTGGAACATTTAGCGCAACAAGAATTGGATTCTTATTTGTCTATTATTGTTCACTTGCTTCAACATGCTAATCATTTTATTTGTGATTCCATTTTTTATATCACCAAAATTGATGTTAAATCTATGTCTTTAGCTATTTTAGCTAGAAGAGCTTTGTGGCTTAAATCTTGGAATGCTGATATGACTTCTAAGTCTAGATTGCTATCTCTTTCTTTCCAAGGTAATAAGTTATTTGGTTCTCAGTTGGATTCAATAATTTCAACTGTTACTGGGGGGAAGGGAGTTTTTTTGCCTCAGGATAAAAAACCTAATGGTAAATCTAAAGCTTTTAACCATTTTCGTTCCTTTCGACAAAATAAGTAACAGAAACCTAATCCTTCCCCCAAGGAATCTGCTTCCAATTGGAAGCTTTCTTAAAATTTGAATAAATCCAAGCCATTTAGGAGATCAAAACCAGCCCCCAAGTCTGCATGAAGGTGCGGCCCTCATTCCAGCTCAGCTGGTAGGGGGCAGATTAAGGTTTTTTTAAGGATGTTTGGACAAATTCTGTCCTAAATCAATGGATTCTGAGTATTGTCTCTCAGGGGTATCGAATGGGATTCAGAGTAAGACCTCCTGTGAGAAGATTCTTTTCTCTCACGCATACCAGCTAATCTGGTAAAGGCTCAGGCTTTTCTAAAGTCTGTTTCAGACCTGGAGCTTTCAGGGGTAATCATACCAGTTCCATTTCAGGAACAGGGTCTGGGGTTTTATTCAAATCTATTCATTGTCCCAAAGAAAGAAAATTCATTCAGACCAGTTCTGGATCTAAAAATTTTAAATCGTTATGTAAAAGTACCAACTTTCAAGATGGTGACTATATGGACTATTCTGCCTTTTATTCAGCAAGGGCATTATATGTCCACAATAGACTTGCAGGATGCATATCTTCATGTTCCGATTCACCCAGATCATTATCAGTTTCTGAGATTCTCTTTTCTAGACAAGCATTACCAATTTGTCGCTCTTCCATTTGGCCTAGCGACAGCTCCAAGAATCTTTTCAAAGGTTCTCGGTGCCCGTAATCAGAGAACGGGGTATTGCGGTGTTTCCTTATTTGGACGATATCTTGGTACTAGCTCAGTCTTTACATTCTGCAGAATCTCACACAAATCAACTAGTGTTGTTTCTTCAAAGACATGGTTGGAGAGGATCAATTTAACAAAAAGTTCCTTGATTCCTCAGACAAGGGTCACCTTTTTAGGTTTCAAGATAGATTCAGTGTCCATGACTCTGTCTCTAACAGACAAGAGATGATTAAAATTGGTTTCAGCTTGTCGGAACCTTCAGTCTCAATCATTCCTAGAATTTTACAGTTTCTTCAGAATGGTTTGGATAAGGGTTTGTCTGCAAGTTCCTTGAAGGGACAAATCTCTGCTCTTTCTGTCTTATTTCACAGAAAGATTGCTAAGCTTCCTGATATTCACTGTTTCGTACATGCTTTGGTACGTATCAAGTCTGTCATTAGATCAATCTCTCCTCCTTGGAGTCTTAATTTGGTTTTGAAGGCTTTACAGGCTCCTCCATTTGAGCCTATGAATTCTTTGGACATTAAACTACTTTCTTGGAAAGTGTTGTTCCTGTTGGCCATCTCTTCTGCTAGAAGAGTTTCTGAATTATCTGCTCTTTCTTATGAATCTCCTTTTCTGATTTTTCATCAGGATAAGGCGGTTTTGCGGACTTCATTTAAATTCTTAACTAAGGTTGTGAATTCTAACAACATTAATAGAGAAATTGTTGTCCCTTCCTTGTGTCCTAATCCTAAGAGTTCTTTGGAGAGATCCTTACATTCTTTGGATGTGGTAAGAGCTTTGAAATATTATGTTGAAGCTACTAAATATTTCAGGAAGACTTCTAGTCTATTTGTTATCTTTTCTGGTCTAGGAAAGGTCAAAAGGCTTCTGCTGTTTCCTTGGCATTGTGGCTAAAGCTTTTGATTCATCAAGCTTATTTGGAGTCGAGTCAAGCCCCGCCTCAGAGAATTACAGCTCATTCTACTAGATCATTCTCCACTTCGTGGGCTTTTAAGAATGAAGCTTCAGTTGATCAGATTTGCAAAGCAGCAACTTGGTCTTCTTTGCATACATTTACTAAATTCTACCATTTAGATGTATTCGCTTCTTCGGAAGCAGTTTTTTGTACAAAAGTTCTTCAAGCAGCTGTTTCAGTTTGATTCCTCTGCTTATATTTTAAGTTTTTTCTTTCTTTCATGAGAATAAATTTATATTTTGGGTTGTGGATTAATTTTTTTCAGCGAAAAATGGCTGTTTTTATTTGTATCCCTCCCTCTCTAGTGACTCTTGCGTGGAGTTTCACATCTTGGGTATTGCTATCCCAAACGTCACTAGCTCATGGACTCTTGCCAATTACATGAAAGAAAACATAATTTATGTAAGTACTTACCTGATAAATTCATTTCTTTCATATTGGCAAGAGTCCTTTTTATGGTGGTTATGATTTTTTTGTATAAAGCACAATTATTTCCAAATTCCTTTGTTGATGCTTTTTACTCCTTTCTTTATCACCCCACTACTTGGCTATTTGTAAAACTGAATTGTGGGTGTGGTGAGGGGTGTATTTTTAGGCATTTTGAGGTTTGGGAAACTTTGCCCCTCCTGGTAGGATTGTATATCCCATACGTCACTAGCTTATGGACTCTTGCCAATATGAAAGAAATTTAATTTATCAGGTAAGTTCTTACATAAATTATGTTTTTCGCGCCATAAATGTGCAAACTTGTATCATGCGTCTCTATTGGCGCTTCAATATCGTGCATGTCATGACGCATCATAGATGGAACTTTTAAGCGTGTTTTTCCCCTATTTATTTGGTTTTGAGATTTGTGCAAACTGACATTAACTGCTTTACAAGGCTTTCTTTGCTAAGCGCTTTAATGTCCTTGCACCGCTATATAAAGGGGGCATATTTTTTCCTTTTCCTCAAACAGCTTGCCCTAAAGGGACAGTGTTGGGTTCTAACTCATACACATAGAATTTCAAACGATTATTATTTTCCAATGTAGCCCAATTTTCCACAATAGTTCATTAGCATGTAAAAAGACTTACTATTTTTGGCTGTGCTGTTAAAAAATGTCCACCTGCCCCCTCCCCTATTTCGTCACTAGTCTGTGCTTGCATTAACTTTTCTATTTTATCTGCTCCCAATGCTTGCGCATGCACAATGTGCCGATTTTCGTCAAGGGGGTGTATACAAGCTGTCTACTGAGCAGTTACTTTCAGTTCTGGATTCAAAAGTACCCCCTTGACAAAAATTGGTGCATTGCGCATGCGCAAACGCCGGGAGCATGTAAAATAGAAAAGTTAATGGGAGAACAGACTGTTGACGAAATAGGGGAGGGGGCAGGCGGATATTTTTTAACAGCACAGCCGAAAATAGTAAGTATTTTTATATGCTAACAAAATATTGTGGAAAATTGGGCTACATTGGAAAATAATAATCGTTTGAAAGTCTATATGTATGAGTTAGAACCCATTTTTGGTTGACTGTCCCTTTAAGGGGTTAATAATAGTAATTATATCATCTCCTTTTTACTTCAATTTTTGCCATAATGAAGCAGCACCAATCTGTCCTTATAGTTACTATAGGAACGGAGTCTGTTGAAGACCTTTCTACCACAGCTAAGTGGGCTTATTGTAAAACAACTGAAGTAGCTTCTTCAGCTCATTTATGTAGCTCATGCTTAGATTTCTTATCGCATATCGATAAATCTAATGATGTTTCTATGTGTACTAGTTGTCTACACCTGGGATGTGAATTGCAGTGATGAGGAAGGAATTGGTTTCTGCCCAAGAAAGGATTCGAGATACCTCTATCATGGCTAGGGAACGACAAGTTCTTCCTTGTCAACTGACATAAGCTACTGCCGTAATATTGTCTGTCTGAAAACAGAGATAAGGCTCCCTTTTTCAATAGAGGCAAAGTCTGAAGGGCCCTGAAGAGAGCACTGAGTTCCAAAATATTGATTAGTAACCTTGCCTCTTGAGGATTCCAAACCCCTTGTGCTGTCAGAGACCCCCAGACAGCTCCCCAACCTGAAAGACTTGAATCTGTAGTGATCACAGACCAGGTAGGATGAGCAAAAGACGACCCCTGAATAATAGATTGATGATTTAGCCACCAAGTCAGAGACAGGTGCATGCTGGAATCTAAGAATATCTGTTGAGAAATCAGAGTAAAATCCATGCACCATTGGCACAGCATACAAATTTTAAGAGGTCTCATATGAAATTGAGCAAAAGGAATTGCGTCTGAAGCTGCAATCATGAGGCCTAGTAGTTCCATACATAGAGCCACTGAAGGGAATGAGAGAGACTGAAGGTTCAGATAAGCTGAATGTTGAAATGTTTACCTTGAAGGGGTTAAATTTGAAAAAGAAGTTTGTTCCTCCATAAAACAACCACAGTATTGAAACTTTTATATCACTATAGTGTCAGTTACGCTGGCAAATCATAGATGGAGTGAAGAAACCAAGAACGGGAGGAGATTGGGAAACTATGCTAAAGCAGAGGTAATTATTTTGGATCTGTAAATTAGAATCAATGGCACCCAATGGGTTAAATAGAGAAAAATATCTTTCTATATTTTTGTGATGTACCGGTTGTTTGAATTACATGTAGTTCATAATTAGTGTTAAACAATGACATAACATGATACTTATGTATTTTTCCTACTTGATTGGTTTGTGCAATATCTTCTCTGTTACAAGTTAATACATACATACTACCAACACTACGGAATTTGGCGGCACTATACAAATAAATGATAATAATAATAATACTTATATGTAAATTTATTTCTAAGTGGAATGATGTTTTTAACCACTAGATGGCAATGTAATATCACAGTTGTGATTTTTATGAGTGGTATATGGGTTGGAACTGTTTGCAAATCCATTGTAAATAGGTGTGTATTAAAGTGCCAGTAAACCTAAAGAATAATGTTATATAATTCTGCACATAGTGCAGAATTATATTAGTGCTAGTTTTTTATTACATAAAATATCTGGTGATTTTTTATAAAAAGAAGAGGGTTTTCCAGACCAACCCTCTGTGCTCTACTGAGCAGGTCTGGTTTTCCCTCAGAGCGCATCGGGCCAGCTGTTTAGTCACAGCCCGGCCCGACCGCGCCATTACATTCAATGCAGCTCGCTCCTACTCTGTCTGACAGCAGGAGCGAGCTGCATTGAATGTAATGGCGCGGTCGGGCCGGGCTGTGACTAAACAGCTGTCCCGATGCGCTCTGAGGGAAAACCAGACCCGCTAAGTAGAGCACAGAGGGCGGGTCTGGAAAACCCTCTTCTTTTTATAAAAAATCACCGGATATTTTATGTAATAAAAAACTAGCACTAATATAATGTTATATAATTCTGCACTAGGTGCAGAATTATATAAAACTTACATTTCGTGGTGTTCTTCCTATGATTATTCCTGGCATTCTTTTAGAATTCATAGGATTCTTCAATTTCTACAGAATGGTTTAGATAAAGGTTTATCTGCCAGTTCTCTGAAAAGCCAAATCTCTGCACTTTCTGTATTGTTTCATAGGAAAATTGCTAATCTTCCTGATGTTCATTGTTTTTGATAAAGGGACAGTCAACACCAGAATGTTTGTTGTTTTAAAAGATAGATAATCCCTTAATTACCAATTCCCCAGTTTTGCATAACTAACACAGTTATAATTATACACGTTTTACCTCTGTAATTACCTTGTATCTAAGCCTCAGCAAACTGCCCCCTTATTTCAGTTCTTTTGACAGACTTGCATTTTAGCCAATCAGAGTTGTCTCCATGGTAAATTCACGTGCATGAGCTCAATGTTATCTATATGAAACACGTGAACTAATGGGCTCTAGTGGTGAAAAACTATCAAAATGCATTTAGATTAGAGGCGGCCTTCAAGGTCTAAGAAATTAGCATATGAACCTCCTAGGTTTAGCTTTCAACTAAGAATACCAAGAGAACAAAGCAAAATTGGTGATAAAAGTAAATTAAAAAGTTGTTTAAAATGACATGCCCTATTTGAAACATGAAAGTTTTTTTGGACTTGACTGTCCCTTTAAGGCTTAAATCTGGATGAAATCTGTTATTTGGCCTATTTCTCCTCCTTGGAGTCTTAACCTAGTATTACAAGTTTTTCAGATTCCTCCTTTTGAGCCTATGCATACATTGGACATTAAACTACTTTCTTGGAAAGTGTTTTCTTTTGGCTATTTCTTCTGCTAGAGGAGTTTCTGAATTATCTGCTCTCTCTTGTCTCCTTATCTAATTTTCCATCAGGATAAAGCTGTTTTGCGGACTACTTTTCAATTTTTACCTAAAGTTATTAACTCTCACAACATTAATAGGGAAATTATCGTTCCCTCCTTGTGTCCTTATCCAGAAAAATGCTACTGAAAAAGCCTTGCATTCTTTGGATGTTGTTAGAGCATTGAAATATTATGTTGAAGCTACTAAGGATTTCAGACAGACTTCTAGTCTGTTTTTAATTATTTTTTCTGGTCCTAAGAAAGGTCAGAAGGCCTCTGCTATTTCTTTAGACTCTTGGTTGAAACTTTTGATTCACAACGCTTATTTTGAGGCTGGTCAGCCTCTGGCACAGAGAATTACAGCTCATTCAACTACATTGGTTGCCACATCTTAGACTTTCAAGAATGAGGCTAAAGTTGATCAAATTTGCAAAGCGGCCACATGGTCTTCTCTGCATACCTTTACAAAATGTTACCATTTTGATGTTTTTACCTTGTCAGAAGCAGCATTTGGTAGAAAGTTGTCTGATATTTGTGCCTATATTTTGAGTTTTTGTCATAAAATACATTGATTTGGGGTATGGATTTAATTTCTCAGTGATAAAAGCAGTTTTTATTTTTTCCCTGCCTCTTTTGTTACTCGTGGAATTCCACATCTTGGGTATTTATGTAGGTGTTATCAATGCTAAATGTTACCTTTGCATTTACTGGATTTAATGCCAAATTAGTGATTTGTGTTATTAAGTAAAGTCAGCCCTCCTTGGTGGCATTTATTTAGTATAAAAGAGTTAACAAGTGCTGCCATCCAGTCTTTCTACAGTGCCCATGACCAGCCTGCTTGACGCCCTGGATGCAGCCGGGCGCCTCTCCTGTGTTTGCCATTTGTGAACTTTTACCTTCACTTCCTATTTGTATGTCACAGTATGTTGAAACCTTTCTGGTATTTTTTTTTCTGACTTATGCATAACCCATTAGCTGCTGGAAAACATTAGGTAATCTGTAGAAATAACAAAGGTGAGCAGACTGTGCACACCTAATACATTAAAAATATTATTTTTGCTTAAAGGACCAGTCAACGCATTAGATTTGCATAATCAACAAATGCAAGATAACAAGACAATGCAATAGCACTTAGTCTGAACTTCAAATGAGTAGTAGATTTTTTTATAACAAATTTCAAGTTATGTATATTTCCACTCCCCTTGTACCATGTGATAGCAATCATCCAATCACAAATGCATATACGTATAGTCTGTGAATTCTTGCACATGCTCAGTAGGATCAGGTGACTCAAAAATTGTAAATATAAAAGACTGTACACATTTTTTTTAATGGAAGTAAATTGGAAAGTTGTTTAAAATTACATGCTGTATCTGAATAATGAAAATTTAATTTAACCTGAGTGTCCCTTTAAATTACAAATGGGGCACCAAAATATTAACACTATTGTGCAATGAAATCACTCACGCACAATCAATAGTGCATCAATTGTTACACTTACATAATCAGTCCACAGTTATTTCTCATCGCACCCTTGATCTTTCAGAACTACATTTCCTTTGATACTCGACTAGACTGCAGAGTGCCTAAGCATTATGGGAAATGTAGTTTTAAAAGGATGCCAAGGTTAGCCTAGGGCATAACAGCTGCATGTTAGGTAGCTCAGGTGCACAAAATCCCTTACACAAAAGACTTCTATGGGTGTGTGCAGTAAAATTCATGTTATACGTGGCTTGAGTGCTAAGCCGATAGTGCGCAAGTAGTGGAGTTCTTCATGTAGTTCTGTGATATTCTATTTATAATAACGATTTACTTCAGGTCTTTAAAAGCACTAACTCTTACTGCGGTATTTGGATTGTGCTCTATGGCAAAACTTCACTCACTACTGGCAATATATGTGCAATGAGTATTCTAGCAACGCTCCCTGCTGTATCCATTAAAAATATAGGGTGTATTAATAAAAAGATACTTTGTTTAAATCGTTTAACCATCCACTAATACCAAATTGTGCGTTATCCTTTGATCAAGGCCAAGCAAAAGATAATGCACCCTGATTAACTGATTGCGCCTATCTTGTATTACAATCTAGTCTTATGTGCAGGAAGATGTGATTTATGTTCCTTTTCTTGGAAAGATCTTGCTGTTATTGAACCATTCCATCTGTTTAGCTGAGTTTATAACTTGCTGAGTATTCTTTGTCACTGATCCTGTTCTTATGGCTTATTATAAGTTCATAATATACACAAGCAAAATGTGTTCAAGTGTAACTGAGCACATATAGGGATTCAGAAACTGATGTTTCAATAACAAAATGCTTAAAGGACCATAATAGCAAAATAGTTACATGCTCTAATTCGACTCTTCAATACTGTGTGTTTACCCCTGGCACAGTATAGAAGTACGTGCAATATGAGCCTTTGACTAATATGATCAAACATATAAGAATATCTCCCTCTTAATTACCCATATTAAAGGGATAGAAAGGTCAAAACTGAAATGTAAATATGAGCATTTCAATTTTAAATAGTTTCTTTTTTCTTCAATATACTTCCACTGGCAAAAATGATTCTAAACAAAGAAATCATTACTATTTCAGTGGCACCTATGTAAGAGTGATTAGAAGTTTCAAATGCCATCAGCTTTGTTCTCTTAGCTAAACCTAGGTAGGCTCATATGCTAATTTCTAAGCCCTTGAAGTCCGCCTCTTATCTCAGTGCATTTTGAAAATTTGTCACAGCATTAGTTTGTGTGCCATATAGATAGCATTGTGTTCACTCATGTAGAGTTACCATAGGTAAAATGCACGTCTGTCAAAAGAACTGAAATAAGGGGCAGTCTTGTGATGGCACAAGTTGTCACTGAAGTCAGCAGTAAAACCCTGAGTGATGTCATCTTTGGTATCATTGATGTTGTCATACAAAGCTTCTATAATTAACACAAGAACAAAAGTTTTTTGCCAACTAATATATATATTAAAGGGACATAAATCCCAAACATTTTCTTTTGTGATTTAGGCAGTAAATACAATTTAAAAAATGTTTCCACTTTACTTCTATTATCTAGATAGGTAGCATGCACACGTCTTGAGCACTACATGACAGGAGATAGTGTTGCCATCTAATGCTCTTGCTAATGTAGAACATTATTGCAAAACTGCTGCCATGTATTGCTGCAGACACGTGCACACTCCTGAACTTATCTAATTGTATTAATTTTCTTGTTATCCCTTGTTAAAGGGACAGTCTACCATAGAATTGTTATTGTTTTAAAAGATAGATAATCCCTTTGTTACCCATTCCCCAGTTTTGCATAACCAACACAGTTATATTAATGTACTTTTTACCTCTGTGATTACCTTGTATCTAGGAACCTTCTTCCAGCCCCCTGATCACATGACTGTGACTGTTTATTATCTATTGTCTTAAATTTAGCATTGTCTTGTGCTAGATCTTAAATAACTTTCTGTGGCTGAACACAATGTTATCTATATAGCCCACGTGTACTTTCTGTCTCTTTGTGTTGAAAAGAGATTTAAAAAGCATGTGATAAGAGGCAGCCCTCAAAGGCTTAGAAATTAGCATACGAGCCTACCTAGGTTTAGTTTAAACTAAGCAAATTTGATGATAATAGTAAATTGGAATTAAAAATTGATTAAAATGAAAAGTCCTATCTGAATAATGAGAGTTTAATTTATACTAGACTGTCCCTTTAAAACAGCACAAAGATAATAGAAGTACATTGGAAAGTTGGGTTTTATGTCCCTTTAAATGCACTATCATTTAAAAATAAAAAAAGAAGTGTGGTCAGCCAACATTATTAAATCTCACTTTTAATTAGGAATAACTTGGATGTTAGCGCTGCAGAATATGTTGGCGCTCTACGAATACCTGATGATAATAATAAAATAATAATCCCCGCTCTAACGATGGTGTGTTTTGCATCAGTGAAGACCTAGGCCCCTAGTTATCAAGCTGTCAACCTCAAATGCGCTGTAATTCCGCAGCGTATTTGTGGCGAGGCTGATTTGCCTTAGTTATCAAAGGCTAGAGACTGGCAAAAGTAGAATTTAGTGACGTAAGCTTCGATCCGCCGGACTCACTCCGACACAGATCGATTCTTATGTCACTCCAGATGTTCCGCACACAAGTTTGGCACAATCTGACTACTTTTGCTAGTTATCAAAAAACTAGCAGGTACGCTCTGCACTTTTCCGGCCCAGCGTACCTGGTTTTCAACCCGCCGCCCTGCAGGCGGCGGATCCCGTAGGAATCAATGGGAGTCTGACCATAGCGAAAGTTCATGTTCGCTGCTGCCCGACATCCCATTGATTCCTACGGGAGATGTCTGCACCAAACACCCTAACATGTACCCCGAGTCTAAACACCCCTAATCTGTCCCCCCCCCTACACAACTAAATAAATGTATTACTCCCTGAACCGCTGCTCCCGGAGCCCACCACCACTGTAATAAACTGATTACCCCCTAAACCACCGCTCCCGGACCCCGCCGCCACCTACATAATACCTATTAACCCCTATCCTGCTCCCCCTACACCGCCGCCACTATAATAAAATTATTAACCCCTAAACCTAAGTCTAACCCTAACACCCCCCTAACTTAAATATTAATTAAATAAATCTAAATAAATATTACTCTTATCAACTAAATTAATCCTATTTATAACTAAATACTTACCTTTAAAATAAACCCTAATATAGCTACAATATAAATAATAATTATATTGTAGCTATTTTAGGATTTATTTTAATTTTACAGGCAACTTTCAATTTATTTTAACTAGGTACAATAGCTATTAAATAGTTATTAACTATTTAATACCTACCTAGTTAAAGTAAAGAGAAAATTACCTGTAAAATAAAAACTAACTTAAGTTACAATTACACCTAACACTACACTATACTTAAATAATCCGGAGCGGAGCAGAGCCATCTTCAGACAAGCCGACGCGGAGCCATCCTCTTCTACCGACGGACTAACGACGAATGACGGTTCCTTTAAGTGACGTCATCCAAGATGGCGTCCCTCGAATTCCGATTGGCTGATAGGATTCTATCAGCCAATCGGAATTAAGGTAGGAAAAATCTGATTGGCTGATTGGATCAGCCTATCGGATTTAACTTCAATCTGATTGGCTGATTAAATCAGCCAATCAGATTTTTCCTACCTTAATTCCGATTGGCTGATAGAATCCTATCAGCCAATTGGAATTCGAGGGACGCCATCTTGGATGACATCCCTTAAAGGAACCGTCATTCGTCGTTAGTCCGTCGGTAGAAGAGGATGGCTCAGCGTCAGCTCGTCTGAAGATGGCTCCACTCCGCTCCAGATGGATGAAGATTGAAGACGCCGCCTGGTTGAAAGACTTCTTCAGCGCCCCTTGGATGATGACTTCAATCGGATGGAAGACTTCTTCAGCGCCCCTTGGATGAAGACTTCTGCCGCTGCGGATCTCCTCTTCTGTTCCATCGGTGGTCGGCTGGCTGAAGACAGCTAAAGGTAGGATGATCTTCAGGGGGGGTAGTGTTAAGTTTATTTAAAGGGGGTTTGGGTTAGAGTAGGGGTGTGTGGGTGGTGGGTTTTAATGTTGGGGGGGTTGTATTTTTATTTTACAGGCAAAAGAGCTGATTTCTTTGGGGCATGCCCAGCAAAAGGCCCTTTTAAGGGCTGGTAAGGTAATAGAGCTGTTAACTTTTTAATGTAGAATAGGGTAGGGCATTTTTTTTATTTGGGGGGCTTTGTTATTTTATTAGGGGGCATAGATTAGGTGTAAGTAGCTTAAAATTGTTGTAATATTTTTGAAATGTTTGTAACCTATTTTTTTATTTTTTGTAACTTATTTTTTTTTATTTTTTGTACTTTAGTTAGTTTATTTCATTGTATTTAATTGTAGTTATTTGTAGGTAATTTATTTAATTTAATGATAGTGTAGTGTTAGGTTTAATTGTAACTTAGGTTAGGATTTATTTTATAGGTAATTTTGTATTTCTTTTAGCTAGGTAGTTATTAAATAGTTAATAACTATTTAATAACTATTCTAACTAGCTAAAATAAATACAAAGTTACCTGTAAAATAAATATAAATCCTAAAATAGCTACAATGTAATTATTAATTACATTGTAGCTATCTTAGGGTTTATTTTACAGGTAAGTATTTAGTTTTAAATAGGAATAATTTATTTAATAATAGTGTAGTGTTAGGTGTAATTGTAACTTAGGTTAGTTTTTATTTTACAGGTAATTTTCTCTTTATTTTAACTAGGTAGGTATTAAATAGTTAATAACTATTTAATAGCTATTGTACCTAGTTAAAATAAATTGAAAGTTGCCTGTAAAATAAAAATAAATCCTAAAATAGCTACAATGTAATTATTATTTATATTGTAGCTATATTAGGGTTTATTTTAAAGGTAAGTATTTAGTTTTAAATAGGATTAATTTAGTTAATAAGAGTAATATTTATTTAAATTTATTTAATTAATTTTTAAGTTAGGGGGGTGTTAGGGTTAGACTTAGGTTTAGGGGTTAATAATTTTATTATAGTGGCGGCGGTGTAGGGGGGGGCAGGATAGGGGTTAATAAATGTATTATAGGTTGCGGCGGTGTATGGGGGCAGGATAGGGGTTAATACATTTATTATAGGTGGCGATGGTGTAGGGGGGGCAGATTAGGGGTTAATAAGTTTAATATAGGTGGCGGCGGGGTCCGGGAGCGGCGGTTTAGGGGTTAAACAATTTATTTAGTTGCGGCGTGGTCCAGGATCAGCAGGATAGGGGTTAATAAATGTATTATAGGTGGCGGCGGTATAGGGGGGGCAGGATAGGGGTTACTAGGTATAATGTAGGTGGCAGAGGGCTCCGGGAGCGGCGGTTTAGGGGTTAATACATTTATTATAGTTGCGGCTGTGTCCGGAAGCGGCGTTTTAGGGGTTACTAACTTTATTTAGATGTGGGGGGCTCCAGGGGCGCCGGTATAGGGGGTAGAACAGTGTAATTTAGTGTGGGTGCTTAGTGACAGGCTAGCAATAAAGCTGGGAAAAAGCCAAAGAGCAGCGAGATCGGATGAGTGATAACTATCACAGTCCGCTGCTCTTCGCCCCGTACTTGGTGCACGGCTTTTTGACAGCTTTATTTATAACTTTGGCGAGATTATTCAGGTCCGCGGCGGCGATGGTAGGCGAGCTTAGACGGGCGTATTGGGGCCGGCTAAGGCAGGTAAGTAGACACGTTGATAACTAGAGGCCCTGATGTGTGCCATACAAGCCACTGCTGACCTCTGAGAAGGTCTGGTGTTTGAATTTTGGTGCACGAGCCCTCAGAACATATGTGCATATGCCGCTGAAAAACAGTACTAACTTTTATTAGTATAACAAATTAGAGCATGTAATTGTTTTCACTATAATGGCTTTTAAATTGCTTGTCTGTTCTATCTCGGCATTACGTTTTATGTAGGTCACTTCCTTATCAATGCCGAATTCTGTAAAGATTTGTTTTTTCTATTAAAACCACCTTTTAACCAATATAGCCAGAACAGGTGCTGATGTTGTGGCTTTGTCAAACTTTTTTTCATATCCAAAGTCATAAGGATTTATAAGGATCAAAAAATGTATAATAAACTATAGATTACACATATTTAGATATAGACATGAACCTGAAAACATGCAGTGAAGAGTAAATTGTAGTGAAATAGTCTTAGGGACGATGGGGCTGATTCTTTAAAGTTTGCAGAAAAGTAAGGGAAATCATCATACTGGCCCTAACATGGGCGGACCTCATCCAGTTCTCTCATAAAAGGGGTCTGATCCTAAAAATGCCCACCAAGTAGCATACTGCCTCATATAGAAACTAATGAAGGTCTTCAGTAGGCAGCATCTCACTGGAGAGACCAGGGGTGGACGGACAACCAATGGGGCCCACCTAGGCAAAAAAAAGTTGAAGACCCCCTTTAGTCATTTTCTATAATTAGTGGTCTAAAGGGCAGTGAGACTTACCTTACAGCTTCCATAATCCAGATGCCCTCCTACTTGGTCTTCAGCTCTTTAGACTTTCCCTAGCACTACTTGCTTCAGCCAAGCTTATATCCACTAAAGAGACATTATACTCTAAAGTTGTCTCCCCTTTAATGTGTTCCCATTGGTTCATTTTATCAACTGGAGTTTATGGAATTGTTTGCACATAGCTACTTTACCTTTTTTTGTTATTCAAAATAGCACATTTTGATTGCTGTATCCCCAACGATATTGAAAATATGAGTAACAAATGTTTTCTCTGTAGAAAAGCTCACTAATCAGGAGACAATAGCAATGAATGAGGGGTAGGAGGAAGAGAGCGAGAGAGGTTTTGTGTAAGAAATAGCTGGTATGCTCATTCAATACCCCCAGCCACAATTCGCATTTAAATACCAAACAAAGATAACATTTAAAGGCCTGCTTTACTTGGAGGGTCAGCCCATTATTACGGACATGTCCTGGAGAACGACAGGATATGGTTGTTATGAAAAAAAAAACTTTTAAACACAAATACATAAAGGAACAGTTTGCCATCTATTTAATATCCTGCAGTTGGTTTATCAAGAAATTTGGAACACATTAAAAGGAAACAAATTTTATAAGTTTTAGTAGGGCCATTCAAAGATGGCTACTGCCACTAAATATTTCCAATGCGTATGTGTGCAATAGCAGCACATCCACATTGACATCTGAACATGTGGTGGGCTGATGCCGGCCCCCTACACAACCATGGGCCCTTGGTTAGTGACTGATAGCGCATGAGATCAGGCACATGAGAGAGCATCCAGCACTGATTCAAATCACATTGTACTGTTTATTTGGTAGATAAAAAAATAAGACCTAAAGGCAAAGAGAATACAATGAGATCAGTGAGAAATCTACAGAGTTACAGACACACCCTAGAAAAGCCCTGTCAAGGCTCTGAAACTCTTCTCACAAGAGAAAAATAAAGTATACTTTGAATTTTATAATTTTAATACAATTGTAATTACATTATACATTAAATACAATGGGCTAGATTACAAGTGGAGCTAAATCATTAGCACTGGGTGTGTTATACTTTGCACGACCTCACACAGAGAGCACAAAATATGGTGTTACAAGTGGATGGTAAATAATGTTAACCATTAAATCTTAACACTGACAACATTTCCTAGCATACCTATACGTTAATAGATAGTGCAGGTGTCTAAAATTTGACTACCGCGTCACTTCCGGTGACGTGTACTCAGCTGCTGGAGGGTTGTGGCGCTCTCTGCGCATGTTTAAGGCACAATAAACAGCGCTCACTGGAGGCCCAACCTCATACAAACAGCTGTTTAAGGCAGAATAGGTGACAACTTACTTTAGAACACCGGTGTTCTAAAGTAAGTTGTCTACCGCGTAGGAATTGCGGCCTGATCGCTCTGTCCTTCTCTCCATAACATAGATTTTATTTTGCAATCATTTTGAAATAGTTTTTACTTGCTGTATTTAGTTCCTTTTTCGCCATTCTATACATTTATAGCAATATCTCCAATTAGTCAACGCTGTACCGTGCTATATTGGAGGCTTTAGGAAATGATCATTCAGAAAACACAAAAATACAGCACAGTACAGCGTTGACTAATTTGCGATATTGCAATATGGAAAGAAGGACAGAGCGATCAGGCCGCAATTCCTACGCGGTAGACAACTTACTTTACAACACCGATGTTCTCAAGTAAGTTGTCACCTATTCTGCCTTAAACAGCTGTTTGTAGGAGGTTGGGCCTCTAGCGCATGAGCAGTGATTAAAGTCACCGGAAGTGACGCGGTAGTCACATTCCTACGCGGTAGACAACTAACTTTAGAACACAGGCAGTGCTATTTTCTCTCATATTACAAGTGGTGAATTAAAGGGCCATTATAGTGTACAAATGACACTCTCTATCCCATTAGAGCAGGGAATGGGAACATTGGCACTCCTGATGTTTCAGAACTACATTACCCATGATGCTTAGGCATCATGGAGGGCCGAGGTTCTCCATCCCTGTATTAGAGCGATACTGAAATGCTAGGTGTTTAAAGGGTTAAATGGATAGAAAGGACAAAATTGAAAGGTGCATGGGTAACTTTTAATTAGAAGCATTTTTTTTACAATAAACTTCTATTAGTAAAAAATGCTTCTACCAAAAGTTATCACTGTTTTTAATGCTGTGAGTGCCCAGTGTACTAGTATTAAAACACCATCTCAGAGAGTCAGCAGGGACTTGCATGACACAGATTAAGTATTTAATGATCAAATACACACCACTGTCCACTCTCTGAACAGACATAGGACCCCATTTAACAGCAGGCAGACTGACCGACAAACCTGACTGCCTGGCATCGTGGCCAGTGAGCAGCAGTACACGGCCCGCATTTAATGCTCACATGAGGCTGTCAATCACCCAGGTTGGACTTGTTCCGGGTGATTTTTTATATATATATATATATATATATATATATATATATATATATATATATATATATATATATGTACCATGGCCCCAATTTATCAAAGTCTGGTGGACCTGATCCGACAGTGCGGATCAGGTCCGCCAGACCTCGCTGAATACGGCGAGCAATACGTATTCAGCATTGCACCAGCAGCTCACAAGAGCTGCTGGTGCAACGCCGCCCCCTGCAGACTCGCGACCAATGGGCCGCCAGAAGGGGGGTGTCAATCAACCTGATCGTACTCGATCGGGTTGATTTCCGACGATGTCTGTCTGCCTGCTCAGAGCAGGCGGACAAGTTATGGAACAGCGGTCTTTGTGACCGCTGCTTCATAACTGCTGTTTCTGGCGAGTCTGAAGACTCGCCCTAAACACGGCCCTTCAAGCTCCGTACGGAGCTTGGTAAATATGGGCCTATGTCTTTATTACTCAAACATAATAAACATGATTAAATTAAACAGAAGAATATACACATCATAATCTGACATTTCTCGGTGGTATTTTGGTGCAGACGCAGTACATTTCACAGTAGTATGACTAAATAGCTATTAGAAAAAAACCAGTATAACATCACTCATTCATGCAGGAAAACAGAAACTAACTTCCGAAATTCTCCAGAAGTTGATGTCAGTCCAACTCTAGATTCACTGACAGGGAAAGCAAGGTAATGCTTTATTACGTCCATGTGGCCTCCGTACTAGATTAAAGGGACAGTCAACCATAGAATTGTTATTGTTTTAAAAGATAGATAATCCCTTTATTACTCATTCCCCAGTTTTGCATAACCAACACAATTATATTAATGTACTTTTTACCTTTGTGATTACCTTGTATCTAGGAACCTTCTTCCAGCCCCCTGATCACATGACTGTCACTGTTTATTATCTATTGTCTTAAATTTAGCATTGTATTGTGCTAGATCTTAAATAACTTTCTGTGCCTGAGCACAGTGTTATCTATATAGCCCACGTGTACTTTCTGTCTCTTTGTGTTGAAAAGAGATTTAAAAAGCATGTGATAAGAGGCAGCCCTCAAAGGCTTAGAAATTAGCATATGAGCCTACCTAGGTTTAGTTTAAACTAAGAATACCAAGAGAAAAAAGCAAATTTGATGATAAAAGTAAACTGGAAAGTCAATTAAAATTAAAATTAAAAGTCCTATCTGAATAATGAAAGTTTAATTTATACTTGACTGTCCCTTTAAGACCCCTTTGGTAATTATTGTGGCAGTGTTAATTGTCAGGGTTTTGAGGCAAGTATCAGTTATATAGACTGCCAGTTAAATAGAAATGAATACATTTAACCTAATCTCTTCCACACCAAAATAAAAGAAGCAGACTTCAAGTATCAAAGCAAAGCTGTCCCTCTGACCCAGTGGCATATTTAGGTTTTGTGCTGCCCTAGGCACTCCAAATTTTGCTGCCTCCTCACCCCCCCCCCCCCCCCCAAAGGTTTTAGGCCTTGTTTCCCCTTAATATTTTTTTGGGTCAGTGTGTAAAAAAAATTTTTTTTTCTTTTAAAGTACAGCAAAGAATGTTACATCTCACTAAATCACTGAGGTGATCTCCTGTACTAGCTGTGATAAGACATGGAGCATATATTACAACTTTATGTATTTTATGCTGTGTCAGTAGAACGGAAGGATATAGTATTAACAGATTAAAGTGAGTGTTTTGCTTTTCTATTATGTTTATAACCAGAGTTTAGCATATATAATCACATTCTCAAAATCGGTGTACTTCTTCTTTCTCATCCCCTATATAAGTATTTCAGACCTCTCTTGAGTCTTTAACTAAGTCACTTATAAACTGTATTGGGGGGTATATGGGGATAAGTTTTAACATAACAAATAAAAGAAAAATGAAAATTGCATCTCTAAGAAAAAGATGTGATATAAGTAAGAAGTATTGGGCTATGGAGTAATAGAGACACAAATAGCCAGACTTCAACATTGTATTTGGCAATACCTATAACTATTATGTTCAGGTAGAAAAAAAGTGAGACAGGCCAATAGATGTAATGTAAGACCTGGGATATTTTTAGCTTGGCCTCTCAGTGGGTTTATTCAGATAAACTTGAAGGAAAAGTGTGTCATAACCTTGCAGTACGTAAATGGATCTATGGTGTAAGATTATAAGCTAAACTTGTAACTAGCGAGTATTATAAGAAATGTACTGAAAGCAGGGGAGGGCTCCTTTTTTTTTTAAGTGGGACCATTTGGAGACAAGCAGCCATTTACAATATCAAATAATTGATGGCACCTCGTCGGTATAATATATACATTTACCCCCACCCACCGGTGCGGACGTCAGCCGCGTGTGGGATGGCAAGATGTGCATGTAAATATGTGCGCCATTAGTGTGAGTAATGATGCGATGGTCACCCTGAGAGTTTTAATTAAGGCAAAGATTCTCCTTTCGCCACTATTCTATGTTATGTGTCAAACTGTTAGGGGTAGGTAGTAAAATTAATATTGTGATATGAGTGACCTTCCCTGTGTTATAGCATCCAAGTGGGGTATATGACAACTTACCGAAGTGTACATTCAAAAACATAAACATCAATCTAAACAGTTAATATAAAACCAAACAGCAAACTTTTCAATTGAGTCTTCGATAGTTCCCTATAAAGAGTCTCCCTTCAATAGCCTTGAGTGTCTGATAATTGTGTCATCAGGAAATGTTTTTGGATAGCTCATAGTCCCTTAAGAGTTTTTTGAGACATCAAGGTCCTCCATGTACTGTATAAAGTGTAGGTTATCATCTGGATATGTATTTTAGGTTGGACAGCCCCAAGTCTCCAAGCCTGCATCCACCCAGGGGTCCCCTTCTAGCCCCCGCGGTAGCAGCAATGACTGAGTCCTCTCCTGTCCAGAGATACTGACTTGTTGATCCGGTGTGATCCCATGCCGTTAAAGCAGTAAGAGGTGCTCTCTGCTCACTAACGCTGATAGTGATAGATGTAAGACCCAATCCTCCCATCAGGGGATAATTCGTTGTTGCTGCAGGCTTCATTTTAGATTGGGTAGCAGTGCATATCCATCTTGGCGAGTCTGCTTTTATAAAGAGGTATGCAGCTTGCATGTTATGCCATATCGTGTTGCCCACTGTTATATATTTATCGCCTTAAGTTGCCGACATGAATGGAGTTATAAGATGGTCGCTTAGTTGTACAGGCTCTCTGTCCCTCAGAGTGGCAATCTGCTTGTCCTCCCCAACTTTCAAAATGACATCAGGTCTGTACACCATGAGGTGCTGCAGTGTTCCATGAGCTTAGCGGCTCCAGCTCTTTTCATGAGAGATTGTAGGTCTTGCTCTGAGGGAGCTTTATCTATCAATGATTGTATCTGGGCTTCTATTTTGGCTAGTTGAAGATCCATAGCGTTAGAAGAGTCGTCTACCCACATTATGACTGGTTGA